>NC_080045.1:13766845-13897187 GCF_012489685.1 Lotus japonicus
ACTCCCATGGCGCTAAAGTCAAAGTTCGGGTACAAATGTTGGGCCTGATCTTTGGCGAGGTAGAAACCGCGCTCGCGGTTGTCAAGGGCGATGTCAGCGGCTTGTTCCCTCGCCTCAGTGGCTTTGGCCTTCTCCGTCGCCAGCTCGTCCTCTAGCCTTTTGATCTTTGCCAGTTGGGAAGCAATCTCAGCATCTTTCGTGGCGAGGGCCTCGGCATGAGTTTCGGTCGTTTTCTTGATCTCCTCGGACGTAGCCTGCATCACCGCCTCCATGTCAGACTTCGCCAAGGCCAAGGACTCCGCAGACTTTTTCTCTTGCTCCGCCAACGCCTTCTTCACTAACTCTAGCTCAGCGCGCAGTATGGCGAGCTCTGACTCCTTAGCAACCAGCGCCTCGCCTCGAGCGATCAAGTCCTTCTCAGCTTGCTCTTTTTCCTTTTTGCAAGCTTGAAGGCTTGCATCAAGCTCATCTGCTTCTTCCTTCATCAGCGCCAGCTGATCCTCCAGCTCGCCGATTTTAATCCCCGCCGTGCCAATCATCTTGTCGGCATAGACTTTGTCTTTTCCTGCCTGCGTCGCCAGTTTGTCGAAACGCTTTTCCCAAGCAGCGGCGGCTTCTTGATGCTTAGCACTTTCGGCCTTCAACCGCTCAGCTTCAACGGTGGCGGCATTGAACTTCTCAAACGCGTGGGCAAAGATGCACCCAGCACGTAGGAGACAAGCAAGAGTCTCCTCCTTGGTTTCATTAAGGCCCCGACTCAAGACTTCTTTCTCTATGACTTCGCGGTTGAGGCCGGTAAGCAAGAATTCAGAAGGTTCAATGGCGTTGGGGAGCATATTATAATAGCTTGAAGAACCGACCTCGGGAGCAGGGGCTTGTTCAATTCGAGCCGCTTCAGAGGTAGTGGCAGCGCCAGGACAGGATTTTTCCCCTTGATGAGGCGGGGAAGGCATGGAGCCCGCATCATGTGTTGAGGGCGGGCTAGGAGGCGCATCTTGGCGAGAGGGAGACTTCAGGGTTTCATTTTCTTTTTCCTTCTCTCCAACAGGAGTGTCGGAAGACGCAACAGCTTTTGTGGCGTTGACGCCGGCGAGTTTCTCGGCAGCTGAGGATTGAGAAATGTTGGTGGTTGTGGCACCGACGGAGGCGGCTGTGGCGCCAGCAGTGGACTCAGCGGCAACAGCAGCGGTCGCACCGGCGGTGGCAGGAGTAGAGGCTGGTACGGTGGTTGGCTCGGTAGCCGCGGCGACGGAGGCTTCAGTGACATTTTTGCCTTTAGGCGTAGCAGCAGTGGTGGGCTGAGCGCCAGGGTTGGATGTGCCGGCGCCGGAGGAGGCTTTGACCAATTTTCTCCTCTTGGGAGCTTTGGTGCTCTCGGCTTGGTTCTCAGCACCGCCCCGCTTTTTCACGTCGCCCTCAGCGTTGAATTTTGTAGAAAAGCGAGCCATTCTCCTCTCGCGGGCCTTCAGGAGCTCGGCGTTCGTGAAATTCATATCTTCTGTAACAATAAAAAAAATACGATCAGTGACAACATAGGAGACGAGAAAGGAAATGTCAATAATAAAAGTGAGCTATGGACAACCTAAGTATTTGGGAGTTCTTGAGAGGTCAGCGCCCTCAAGGACTGTTGTGCAGTCAAGGATGGGAAGTGGGGCAAGGAGATTAAGAAAGGCTTTGTCGTTGGCGGACAAAGATTCCTCTGAAGGATCGGTGATCCCATTGGGCTTCTCCGTCCAGTAAAGAGGAAAAAGGGCGGTCCCGTCTCTAAGGGTGAATGCCTCTGGGTAGGCGGGATGAACCGCCACACGGAAGTACTTCCGCGCGAAGGAGGACTTCGCGTTACTTTTGTGGGGATGCAAGCACTTCCGGCCGGCTCGGGCCTTCAAGGAAATCCATCCTTTGTTTTTGATGGACTTGGGGTCGACGTCGTAGAGGTAGAAGAAACTGGTGGGGGATGGGGCGATGCCGACAGCGGCGCTTAAGATTTCAAAACATCGAATGAAGGCCCAGGCGTTGGGGTGGAGTTGGCAGGGAGCCGCGTTGATGTCGCGGAGGACGGTTTGGACAAAGGGCGAGAAAGGAAGCCTGATTCCAAGCTCGCTAAACATGTATTCATACGCAAAGAAAAAATGGGATCTCTTTACGTCGCCGTCTGTCTTATGAAGCCAGGGGCGATCCCCAGGACTGCAAATCCAGATCCTGAGTTTGGCGTTAAACTCATCGTCATTAGACAAACCACCCAGGGAGTTCATGAACTGCACGATGAGATCGCTATTCTGGAAAATAGAAGGTTGGTCTATAGCCTCGTGAGTGGGGGCTATTTGGACTGGGAGGGGCAGAGTGGCGTAGGTTTTTAGTCGGTAAGGTGGGATCTCCGGGACCTCTAAACGGAGGCCGCCGGCGGCGGTGGCATCAGGGTCGCTTCCGGAGGAAGAAGAGGAGTGGTTAGGGGAGGTAGGGTTTGAAGCCATTTTTAGAAGACAGTGAAGTGAAAGAAAGGAAAAGATGAGTATGTGTATGATGCAAAGATAAGGGCAGTGGGACTCACCGGAGTAGGATGTGAAGAGTGGGTAGCGGAAAGGGTGATAAGCGACGGCTCCGGAACGGAAGTGGGCAGAGGGAGTTTGGTAAGCGATTAGGGAAGTAAAGAGAGGTCTCGGAAAGGGATGACTGTGGGGAAGAAGAGTTTTTATAGGAGAAGGGGGGAAGCTGGAAGGGTGACGCGTGTTGGACGCGTGTGGAAGGTTGGAAGTCATGATGGTTTTGGGGAGGTGGGTCGCGTGCAATGGGGAGTTACTGCGCACGATGGGACGGTTATGAAAAGTGAAGTGACGGTTCCGGAGAAAGAGGGAAATTGATGTAACTGACACATCACGTGGGGCAGTCACGTGGGGCAGTTAGGGATTTGAAAGGGTTTTAAAATAAGGGAAAGCGCGAAAAGCCTCGCCACTATAAAGATCAAACACCATCGCCTGACAGGTGACACCAACAACAAAGTTCAGTCGCTCGCCGGGGTTACCGCCAGTCAATGATTGAATGATCAGCACGTGACCCATGCCTGCCACCTTTCCCGCCGGCGAACGATCATACACCTGCTCCAACTTATCGCCAATACGAAGTAATCGCTCTCGCCGCTCGTGGACTTGTGGACTTGCCAGCTCGGGTTGCTCGTCAAGTCAGTGGACTGGGTAACTGAAAATGCTAGTTTCCTTTTGCTCACGCCATGTTGGCGATATAGTTTACTTCTCTTTTCTCAAGCCATGTTGGCAGTGCAGATTCTGGTGTACTGTAAGACATGTAAAAGCAATTAAAAGACACACTTAGCTCTCATACTTCGAGCTCGGTGTCTTGTGGACTAGTGGACTGGGCGAGCCCCTAGAGGGGCAACGCCCAGCACGTATCCCGCCCTGAGGCGGGGCCCTAGCCTTTGGTTGGGCCTTGACCTCGGAGGCCCAATTGTCCCAATAGGTAGTACCCAAGCTCTATAAATAGGAGGTAGTTATCAAGTGTAAGGGACTTTTTGGCTCATTTGAGGAAATCACGCATGAAATTCAGCACTCTCTCTCTCATTCTCATTCTCTCTTAGCACAATCCTCTACCTCTAGGTACTATACCTCTCTTCAATGTTCATTCCAAGAACAAGTGTAATTCTAACAAACCTTGAGAGGGGTGAGTATACTTTACTCTTAATCTAATTGTTCAAAAAAGTTTAATTATATTACTTTTGAAATATTATTGGATTCAGATGATATTTATTTTCTATTATTATAGAATTATATGTTACATTATGCATGTGTTTCTCAGTCTCCCGTATTCTAAATTGGTCAAAAAATAGTACTAAATATTAGTTTATTACATAAATTTCTTTAATCATTCGAGATATAATTTTTCTTTTGTCACAATACAATGAGATATTTATGAATATGTATTAAAGTTAATTGTTAATTGATTTATAATAAATATCATCATTGTGGATGTGGATATTCAATTTGAATATCTATTATTTTCTGTGAAACGGAAAGATCGACTTCTACTTTAGTCCAAACTCCACAATTCTTGTGGACTAGAACTAGGGACTGTTCTGGGAGTCGGTAAGACCGACCATTCCTTCGACCGGTTAACCCACACCTCCGATCAGTGACTCGAGACGACTGAACTAGCCCGACCACACCATGTGCCGAGCACGCCAAGTGTGGCCGACGCCCGCTGGGGGAGGGATGCAAATCACCTCAACCATCCCATTGCTGACCCTAGGCCCCAACCACAAAAGGCTAATTAAGAACGAAGCTTGAGATCAAGCTACTGGTTACTAGGAGCCCTTAACCCTTAGATCTATGAATGCGACAAAGGTTCTAGAGGGATCTAACGGTTGAGAGCCCCTTGGGACCTAGGCACTCATTACCTCGCCGAGTCCTACACCTCGGGCAGGTATAAAAGGCTCCCTCAACTAAAGCCAAGGTAAGATACATACACTCCAACACTTGAGATTTTATGAACTAAGCTCCTGAACTAACTTAGGCATGCATCAAAGTGTCTTTGCAGGACCCCCTCCCAGACTCAACCACAGTGTTCGGACGCATGCTCATTGTCGTCTCTGCTCCAGGCACCACACCAACCCCTCCCCCCCCCCCCACTCTCCTCAACAGTCAACCCGACGCTCCACCGTTCCCTTCTCTCCTTACCCCTTCCCGGGTAGTCATGGTCGGTTCCCCGATCATATTTTGTTAATTTATACAGTCCATTAGAAATTGCTTAATTTAATTTACAAATTCTAGAATGGCTCGCTTAATGCCTAGTGCCCTCAACATTATTAAAGGATAGTTGCTAGTTATACTAATAGGAGTATGATTATAGGTACTCTATACAATTCATTTATGTATGTAATAGATGCAGAAAATGATCAATATGATCGGAGAAATACTGCGGGAATTGTGGCTTGGTGCACGGTGAGATCGATAAGTTAATGCATTAGATAGAGGACGAATACAATTTGTCAAGTGAGCACACTGTGCGAGTTTCCTGAAAAATAGTGATACATAGTGAGTGTCTTATAATGACAATTGACCAAATGATGATACTTCCAGGAATCCGTGTGGCCAATATTTCATTCATCATGTGGTTGTGATGTCATAATTCATGCATAGAAAATTATAAACCCTTTAATTTCTTCTTACTCTCTGCGTGCATCAAAAGTGTGGAAAATGAGTCCACTTTCTTTGGCAGTATTTGACATTAGACATTATTTAGTGTGTGTGTGTGTGTTTGTGTTTGTGTTATAGTTAATTAAGAGAACAGTAAAAGCATATTGAGTCCACCGGGAGCTAATGAACTCATTTCACGTTTTTCATTGAGAAACGTGCTTCTCTATTAATGGTAACAAATGTGTTTCCTAAACATACACATACAGAGCTTTCAATTTGGCTAGCTAGAGTTGCACAACTTTTAGAGGGGGGAAGAAGGGGCATCAAAATTACTATAAAATATAAAACCCTTCAATTTTTAATTGTCATCAGAAGTTAATGGTTTAGTTATAAACTAACGTGTGTTTGCATAAATGAATTCTTTATAATTATTAATTTATTATAATCAAATTAACATGTGCGATCACTTGGCAGCACATGCTATGGTGGTAACGGGTGAAAAAATCCAAGATGTAACTTGGCTTTGGAGTTAGTTTAAGAACACGTTATACATGTTACTGTATATAGCATAATCCTTTGTCTCATGTGAGTATGTGACAGTCAATTAATGCTCATGGTCACACATGTATATCTGCTTTATATATGCAGAGTATATATAGGAAGGTTCATCACTTCGTCCTCAGCAAATTAATTATTGAAATGAAATGGCTTATATATGGCTCCACCATTTCGCAGCTACTACACTCGCCGCCATTAATTAGTTGTTGTGTTTCTTGATTGAAAAGCAAAAAGGGTAAAACATAAGCACGATCTGTGTCCCACACCGAGCAGTGCTCATGATCGAGATTTCCCCATCGCCATTATGTTTAGCGACAAAACAGCTCATGCAAGGACCACCTTGGACTGCAAGGAAGAGAACAGGAACCATATGTTGATGGGGGGCAGAAGGGGGAAATTCAATGGTTGAGAAATTCTTTATGTACAGGAGTTATATTGCTTAAAGACAACAGAAAGAGAAATCAATATCATTCACACTTCTCTTAGATTCACTTTGTGAATTTACATTTCATAATAAAAAGGATGACTCCGAAGACAATATAGCTTTTTTCTTCTAGGAATAAATAAATGAATTTGTTTATTCCATACAATATGTTGGAACATGTAAAGTAAGGAGAAGACAGAATGATAGAGAAACAAAATTTTATACATATAGCACATAGCATGTCGTACATTCAAAATATGGGCGAACTGCCCAGTGAAGGATATATGTGGGCAACTCCTCTCATGAAAAGGCGCCTTCAGAGCAAGGTGGGGTCATCCCTAACTCAAAGAGGGTGATCCAACGACAACTCTCAAAGGGTAGCTCCACAACACCCATGTGGCGAGTCTTATCCTAATTAATAGGGCAAGTCAGGCTTTTATTGAAGGATTCGGTCACGCAGTAGGAACTAGACTTAATTAGCTTATCTATGTGTAAGGGCTCTTCGGCCGAAGATTTATAAGGCTTAAGATTTCAATAGGTTTAGATTTAAAATTTTATGTCTCCCATTATAAAAAAGAGGAATTTTACTTGTAAGAGGCAGAATTCTAACGAAATATGCAACGGCTAGGTCATTTTGAGATCTCTACCTCCATTAGGTTTCAAATCTAGTTAGCACACTTGTTCTCTTGAAACGAAAACACTTACCCAACTAACTAACAAATGCAACAAACACTAGCTTTTCTAAAAATATTCACAACACACCCCTTTGATACAGATTGACTAAAGATACAACACCTATATTTTTTCTAATCATCTTAAAACTCTCAACTTCCAAAGGTTTTGTTAAGGTGTCAGTAAGTGGTTCCTTTGTTCTGCAATATGTTAGTCCAAGCTTCCCTTTATTTAATATTGATCCATTAGAAAATGAAATATTGTCTTAATATGCCACTCCTTCCATATGCATCTGGATTCTTAGCTAAGTTCATAGCTTATTTATTTGTTCAATCATCAGCTGCATGGATCCTTCACTCTTCAATTGTATTTCTTCAAGTAACGTCCAAAGTCATACAGCTTGACAAGCTCTGGGAGATGTTGCAGTATATATACTCTGGTTCAAAGGATAAAAGTGGCACCACAGTTTTGCTTCCTTGAGCTCCATGAAATTGATGCCTTTTCCCTAGCAGAAAGTCATATTTGGATGTGCTTCTTCTATCAGTTGTGTAAACACACCAATCAGAATCTAAGTAACGAAACAAATTATTTCCAACACTGGTTGAGGCATTTCGATGTACCATAGTCAAGTGTCCATTTTATACATCTCAAAATTCTTTTTGTTGCCACTAACTGAGAGGGTTTAGGATTCTCCATAAACCTGCTAAAACTAAACTCCAAAAGTATTTTTTGGCATGTTGTTACACAAATATCTAAGTTAGCCTAAATTGTTTTTGTAAAGTGTAGCATCAATTGATTTCCCATCAACATTCTTTTCAAGCACCAACAAAATCTACCACAGCTGGTTGATAGTTGGGCTTCTTAAGCATTTAGTCTGAGTTAGATCATATTGGATGGTGTGTATGGACTATGAAGAAGGATTCGTTAATTACGAGATACCTACTCACTTAGTGTTCTCTTTGAGTCTCAAGGGGATTAGTCTCATGAATGTCGGCTACAGAGATACCTGAGAAATCAACATTCTTTTCAAGTTTTATATTAGTCTATATCGGTGTTGTAGCTGGATTACAATCGAACATGTTAAACCTTTTTCAAAACATTAGTAGCATATTTTTTTTCTTTGCTGTCATAAAATTCCTCTTTTAGTTTGCACAAACTTCATGGCCAATAAATATGATAGATTGCCCAAATCTGTCAATTCAAATTCGGATTTCATCTTATATTTAAATTCATAAATTTCTCCTTTATTGCTTCCTGTTACCAGTAGATCATCCACATATAAACACATCAATAGAAAATTTGCAGTGTTAGAAGCCTCCATATAAACACCTTGTTCAACTCTGCATTTTATTGAATCCTTGTTACATTAGGAAGCTGTCAATCCTCTTAGTGTCTGATAGCATAAACAAGCCAAAGTAGGCCATAATATGAGAGACCTATCTTATACCGCTTACAAGAGAAACCTAAAGTTGTCTGCAAGCCTAATTGTGCCCTAAACAACATTGCACAAGAGAAACTACAAGGCCATTTGATTAATCCTCACGAAGATAAAACTTGCATCAGATCAAAGCCATCCATTTGGTCAAAATAACACCAGCAGAGAAAGTTAGAATCCTGGCAGAATGCAGTGTTTTTGTCATCTTCCTTAAGCCAACACAGTCTTACTTTCTGCCTCCACTTGTTTCCCTCCACCCTATACTCTTGCTACCAACCTCTTCTAAGATCAAATGACTCCATCTTCTTCTAACCTGTTCATAATAACTTGTAATTCTGACTCAAGAGCCAGAATTTTTTACTTTCACAACCCCTATATATAATATCTTTTCCAGCCTTTGATTATTGTTTTTAGGCCATTCAATTTATGTTGCAAAACGAAACCAGACCACCTGACCACAGTAATAGTACTCCACCAATCTTAGACCAATTTTCCAATAACTTTATCCAATATAATAACCAGTTATTGTAAAACAAGAAAGGCTTAAGACCAAGTTAATTGCTCCAAAAGATAAGATGGCAGGTCGATGATCTATAAGTCCTCAATTTTCTGCAAATTTGGAAATCCCTTCAAATTAGGTTATAACATCTTCATTAATTAACCATCTATCAAGTCTACTTCAAACCCCTTCATTTCTAAAACTGAACCATGCGAAATCTGAGTTCTGTAATGCTAGATCAATGAGGTTCACCCGCCCCCCCAAGTTGTTGAAAGCCTTATCTTGACCCCATCATTAACTCCTCTCTTATCTCCCATGTTGAGAATAGCATTAAAATCCCCACCAAGAACACAACAACAATTGCAATTTGACACAATTTAAGCCAGCATTGCAAAGAAAGTCATTTTTTCTAATTCAGAATTTGGACCATTGTAGTTTAGAATTGTAGTTAGTTTGTTATTTCTGAAATGATAATTGTGCATTTCATCTTCATTGTATAAAACGGTGGTGTATCTTCTATTCAATCATGGAATATTTTAGGGCTTGTTTGGTGCGACGTATAGTATAAGGTCTGATAGTATAAGACCTGATAGTATTAGGCCTGATAGTATAAGCCCTGATAACTTTCTTATACTATTCAGCGTTTGACCATAATCTGTATAATATACCATATCGTTTAAATTTATGCAATTATATGTTTAGTGAAGTATTGAATAATGATATATAATAAAAATCGAATATGGAGGTGATTATAACGGTGGTGGAGGTGGTGATGGAAGTGGTGATAGGTTGGTGGTGGTGGCAATGGTGGTAGGTTGGTGTTGGTGGCGGTAGTGGTGACAGTGGAGATAGGTTGGTGGTGGTGGTGGTGGCAGCGATGGTGGCTGTGGTGGTGGCGATGATAGGGTGGTGGTGGTGGTGGTAAGGCGGTGGCGGCTGCGGTAGGGTGGCGGCTACGGTGGAGGGTGGAGGCAATGGTGGTGGTGGTGGCGATAGGGTGGTGGTTGTGGTATCCGTGGTGGCGGTGGTGGCAATAGAGTGGTGGTGGTGGTGGTGATAGGGTGGTGGTTGTAGTGTCGGTGGCGGCAGTGGCGGCGACACCAATGGTGGCGGCGACGGTGGTGGTGATCGGGTGGTGGCGGTGGTGGAAGCGATGGTGGTTGTGGTGTTGGCGACGATAAGGTGGTGTGTTGGGGTTTTGGGCTCCCTTCCTAAGTGGAGAAAGGCCCAAATATGTAAGCCCACTTTGTCTCACTTAAACAAGTGAAGAGGGGTCAGTTAGGGTTGAGAGAGAGGTCTGAATTTGGCAAGAGAAGCAAAGAGAAAAGAGAGAAAAGAAAGAAAACGGATTTCCGCTATAACTCAGAGCAGCTGCACTAAATTCGCGATTTCTCCTTCATTCACCGTCGGATCGGGCTGAAATTTTGTCAGCAGGTTCGTGACTCGTGGTACTTCAATCTGTATGGTCGGATCGACGAGATCGTGTCTGCAGTGTGAGAAATAGGCCTCGAACAGTCGCAGTGTTGTTTCAGAAATCTGGTTTTTCTTGGTTCTCTACTTCCTTATTTTTGCTTAGTTGCTTGGCCATTGTTGTGCACGAATTGTGCTATGTATTAAGACTCTCTTGTAACTTGATTTGATCATAGTGGAGCTCTATTACTGGCTTGGTCCCGTGGATGTTTTCCTTCTCACATTGAGAAGGTTTTTACCACGTTAAAAAATCTTGGTGTCTCTTTATTTGTGATTTTTAGTTGCTGCATTATTTGTTATTACTCCTCACAGATTCAGCAAGTTTGGGAAAATTATTATCCGTTGTGCATTCCTTGTTAGAGTTGCTATTGTTATTTGTGTTGAATTTCCCATCAGAGTGGCATCAGAGCTCTTTGGTTAAGGGATTGTTTGACTTAATTGAATCATGGAGGCAAATACGAATAGGATGATCTGTTTGAATGACACTAATTATCACATGTGGAAGGGCAAGATGAAGGATCTACTATTTGTGAAGAAGTTGCATCGTCCTGTGTTTTCTACTGAGAAGCCGGAAGATATGTCTGATGAGGAATGAAATTTTGAACATCAGCAGGTTTGTGGTTTCATTAGGCAGTTTGTAAAAGACAATGTTTACAATCACATTGCTAGTGAAGAACATGCAAGATCCTTGTGGCAGAAGATTGAGTCTTTGTATGCTTCTAAATCAGGGAATAATAAATTGTATTTGTTGAATTCATTGATGAATTTGAGGTACAAGGAGGGCACTTCTATTTCAGATCACTTGAATGATTTTCAGGGGCTCCGAGATCAATTGTCAGGAATGAGCATCAAGTTTGATGATGAAGTGTTGGGGCTATGGCTACTGAATAATCTACCAGACTCTTGGGAAACTTTTCGGGTTTCAATTACTAATTCATCCTCAGATGGTGTTGTCTCTTTTGAAAATGTAAAGGGCAACATTCTTAATGAGGAGATGAGAAGGAAGACACAGGGTACTTCATCTCATTCTGAGGTACTTGTTACTGAGAACAGGGGGAGAAGTCAGAAAAAGGAACCGAAAAGCAAAAGTGCGAGTAGAGAGAACAACAGGAGTAAGTCCAAGTCTATATACAAGAATGTGGAGTGCAACTATTGTCACAAAATGGGGCACTTACAGAAGAACTGTTTTATATGGAAACGGGAGAGCAAAGGCAACAAGGGCAAGCAGAGAGAGAAGGATCATGATGATGATGACCGTGTTACTACTGCTACTTGTGATGATCTGACTATTCTCTGTGACCATGATTTAGTCAATCTTGTATCAGATGAGAGCATGTGGATAATTGATAGTGGTGTTACACTGCATGTTACACCAAGGAAGGATTTCTTCACATCTTACACTTCTAGTGATTTTGGAGTGTTGAAGATGGGTAATGATGGTGTTTCTAAGGTAGTTGGTATTGGTGATATTTGTTTGCAAACCAACATGGGAGTGCAGTTGTTGCTTAGAGGAGTCAAACATGCTCCAGATGTTCGCTTTAATTTGATATCTGTGCATATGCTTGATGATGGTGGTTATGATAATCACTTTGGTTCTGGAAAATGGAAACTCACTAGAGGTAACTTGGTTATGGCCAGAGGGGAGAAAATTAATAAACTGTATTGAACTAAAACATTGGTTGCTAGAGATAGTGTAAACGCCATGGATATGGAGGCTTCTTTCTGGCACCGCAGGCTTAGTCATATCAGTGAAAATGGGCTGAATTTTAGCTAAAAATGATGTGCTTCCAGGATTGAAGAGTGCAGAGTTGGAGAAATGTTCTCATTGCATGGCTGGCAAGCAGACTAGAGTATCCTTCAAGAAGCATCCTCCCTCAAGGAAGTCAGAGTTGCTTGAATTGGTACATCCTTCCAGGAGTGTCCTTTTAGTCGTGCACTTTACTTTGTAACCTTTATTGATGATTGTTCCAGGAAGCTTTGGGTCTATGCTTTGAAGACAAAAGACCAAGTTCTGGAGAAATTCAAAGAGTTCCATGATATGGTGGAGAGACAGTCAGGCAAGAAGCTGAAATGCATTCGTACTGACAATGGTGGTGAGTATTGTGGTCCATTTGATGTTTATTGCAAGCAGCAAGGTATCAGACATGGAAAGACTCCTCCTAAAACTCCTCAGCTGAATGGTTTAGCGGAGAGGATGAACATGACTTTGATTGAGAGAGTTAGGTGTATGTTTTCTGAAGCAAAGTTACCTAAGCACTTTTGGGGTGAAGCATTGTACACAGCAGTGCATGTTATTAATCTCAGTCCTGCAGTTGCTTTGAATGCAGATGTGCCAGACAAAATCTGGTTTGGTAAGAATGTCAGGTATGATCATTTGCGTGTCTTTGGTTGCAAGGCATATGTGCATATTCCAAAGGATGAAAGATCCAAGTTGGATGCGAAGACAAGGCAGTGTATCTTTATCGGTTATGGTCAAGATGAATTTGGCTACAAGCTGTATGATCATGTTGAGAAGAAGGCAGTTAGAAGCCGTGATGTGAAGTTCATGGAAGACCAAACCATTGAAGACATTGATAAGATGGAGAAGACTACACCCGAGAAAGATAGCAGTTTGTCTGATGTTGATCCAGTTAGGACACCTGTTCATGATTTGGGTACTGCTGAGAATAATGTTCAGAATGATGAACAACATGATGATGTTGATGATCAGCAGCAGCTTGGAGATGATGTAGATGTTCCTCCTGTTGATGATGTTGAAGAGGAACATGAGTTGTCATAAGATGAGAATCTTGGTGAAGCTCCTGAACCACCTCAAGTTCAACCTTGAAGGTCTAATATGCAGAGGAAACCATCTACCAGGTATTCTTATGATGACTATGTTACCTTGACAGATGGTGGTGAACCTGAGTGTTTTCAAGAGGCCATGGAGAGTGATGAAAAGAAGAAGTGGCTGGATGCTATGCAAGATGAAATGAAGTCTTTGCATAATAATCACACTTTTGATTTGGTGAAATTACCAAAAGGCAAGAAGGCTTTGGAAAACATGTGGATTTACAGGGTGAAGCAAGAGAGTAATTCTACATCTCTGAGGTATAAAGCCAGATTGGTGGTGAAAGGTTTCAGACAAAGAAAGGGTGTTGATTTCAATGAGATTTTTTCTCCTGTGGTGAAGATGTCATCTATTAGAACCGTGTTGAGTCTGGCTGCTACTCTTGATTTGGAGGTAGAGCAAATGGATGTAAAAACTGCTTTCCTTCATGGTGATTTGGAGGAAGAGATTTACATGAAGCAACCTGATGGTTTTCTTGTTGAAGGAAAGGAGGACTATGTTTGCAGGTTGAGGAAGAGCTTATATGGCTTGAAGCAGGCTCCACGCCAGTGGTACAAGAAGTTTGAGTCTGTTATGTGTGAGCAAGGCTACAAGAAGACTACTTCTGATCACTGTGCCTTTATTAAAAAGTTTGTTGATGATGATTTCATTATCCTGTTATTGTATGTTGATGACATGCTTATTGTTGGGAAAAATATTTCCATGATTGACAGGTTAAAGAAGCAATTGGGCGAGTCATTTTCCATGAAAGACATGGGAGCTGCTAAGCAGATTCTTGGTATAAAAATCATGCGTGATAGAAAAGAGAAGAAACTTTGGCTGTCACAGGAACACTATGTTAAAAGGGTGCTACAGAGGTTCCATATGCAAAAGGCTAAGGCGGTAAGCACTCCTCTTGCTCCTCATTTCAAATTGAGTGCTAAACAGAGTCCTTCAAATGAAGCTGAAAAATCATATATGCAACGGGTTCCTTATGCATCTGTTGTGGGTAGTTTGATGTATGCAATGGTGTGCACAAGACCAGATATAGCGCATGTTGTTGGTACAGTCAGTAGATTTCTGTCTAATCCAGGTAGAAAGCATTGGAATACTGTGAAATGGATTTTGAGGTATCTGTATGGCATTAGTAGTATGAGGCTTTGTTTTGGAGGTGATAAGCTACCCTTGTGGGCTATACTGATTCTGATATGGCTGGAGACATTGATTCCAGAAAGTCCACTTCAGGCTACTTGATTAAGTTTGCAGGGGGAGCTGTAGCATGGTAATCTAGATTGCAGAGGTGTGTTGCATTGTCCACTACTGAGGCAGAGTTCATTGTCATTACAGAAGCATGCAAGGAATTGATTTGGTTGAAGAAATTCTTGCAGGAGCTTGGTTTTGTGCAGGACAAATACATGCTATTTTGTGATAGTCAAAGTGCTATTCATCTTGGTAAGAATTCAACTTTTCATTCTAGATCCAAACATATTGATGTGAGGTATCATTGGATACGCGATGCTTTGGATGCTGGGTTGTTGGAATTGGCCAAGATTCATACCGATGACAATGGTGCTGATATGATGACAAAGACATTACCAAGAGGCAAGTTTGAAACTTGCTGTGAGATCGCCGGTTTGGCGGTCCTCACCACATAGTTGTGAGGGGAGATTTGTTGGGGTTTTGGGCTCCCTTCCTATGTGGAGAAAGGCCCAAATATGTAAGCCCACTTTGCCTCACTTAAACAAGTGGAGAGGGGTCAGTTAGGGTTGAGAGAGAGGTCTGAATTTGGCAAGAGAAGCAAAGAGAAAAGAGAGAAAATAAAGAAAACGGATTTCCGCTATAACTCAGAGCAGCTGCACTAAATTCGCGATTTCTCCTTCGTTCACCGTCGGACCGGGCTGACATTTTGTCAGCAGGTTCGTGACTCGTGGTACTTCAATCTGTACGGTCGGATCGGCGAGATCTTGTCTGCAGTGTGAGAAATAGGCCTCGAACAGTGGCAGTGTCGTTTCAGAAATCTGGTTTTTCTTGGTTCTCTACTTCCTTGTTTTTGCTTAGTTGCTTGGCCATTGTTGTGCACGAATTGTGCTATGTATTAAGACTCTCTTGTAACTTGATTTGATCATAGTGGAGCTCTATTACTGGCTTGGTCCCGTGGATGTTTTCCTTCTCACATTGAGAAGGTTTTTACCACGTTAAAAAATCTTGGTGTCTTTTTATTTGTGATTTTAAGTTGTTGCATTATTTGTTGTTACTCCTCACAGATTCAGCAAGTTTGGGAAAATTATTATCAGCTGTGCATTGCTTGTTAGAGTTGCTATTGTTATTTGTGTTGAATTTCCCATCATGGTGCTGGTGGTGGTAAGGCGGTGGCAGCTGCAGTAAGGTGGCGACGACGGTGGAGGGTGGAGACAATGGTGGTGGTGGTGGCGATAGGGTGGTGGTTGTGGTGTCGGTGGTGGCAATAGAGTGGTGGCAGCGATTATGGTGGTGGTGGCGATAGGGTGGTGGTTGTGGTGTCGGTGGTGACGGTAGGGCGGTGGTGGGGCCAATGGTGGTGTAAGTTGGCAGCAATGGAGGGTGGTGGTGATGGTGACTTATACGTCACAACCTTATCATTTCTTATCCATCACTCACATGATGGATTAAATAATACGTCATTTTAACGTATAATGGGACTTTGATGGATAAGTTTATACAATACAATGTCATCACCAAACAATGGATAAACTTATAATGTATTGTATAAGCTTATACTATCATGCCTAATACGGCGTGCCAAACGAGCCCTTATTCTTCAAAACTTGTTTCTCTGATTCTGTTTCAAACTTTCAATACTGTCTTGAGGATATTGCTTTCTGGACATTTATTTTTTATTATTTAAACACGATAATATGGTATTGGGCTAAAAATACAAGTCAACTAAAAGTTGAAGATAAGTCACATCTGGCCTTAGAGAAAAGAAAAGAAAAACAAGCCCAGCTCACTCTCCCATATACATATTTAGCATTGGATCGGACTTGTTGATAAAAATGTGGCAATAACAATATTGCATTGGATGACTAAACCGTTTTCTTCTATCTATATTTACAAAGATTTGAAGGGGGTATAGACACTACTAAAGTGCAAAAATTATTCCCATAAAGGATTTTTTTTTTAAACACCCATAAAGGATACATTGTAAATAAAATAAAAGTTGATGAAGAAAAAAAGGTTTATTTGTCAAAGAAGTGAAAATATGTTGTTTTACTTTTTTTCTACAAAGTTAAAAAAATACATCATGTAGGTTATATCGACTGTCTTCTAGCCCATTTTATACATAACAACAGAGTCAACAGACCCACTAAGAAGCCCAACTTTTGTCAATTAATTTACTTTATAATATTTTTACAACTAAACCAAAACATATGGTGATTTCTTTTCTTTTTAGTTTGTTATATTATATTTTAATTTATTTTGTTCATAAAAATTCAACCGAACTATAGTTATGAAATATGTTCTGAAGTTGCACCGGAATGTCTTCCATCAAATATACATATGGTCATAGATAAGAATCATTATTGTAAAAATTTGAGTAAATTGATCTGTTAGTCATTTGAATTATGAACATACTAGTACTTTTTACCCGTGTGATGCACGGGGATACTCATTTTTTGGTTTTTTTGTGTGTTGTTTTTGTTAAATTTGTCTTTATTTAAATATATTTTATTGATTAAAAGATATAAAAAATTAGTTTATGAATTCTGATGTTTTCTTTTAATTAAATATGGTGAATTGGTTTGAACTGATGATGAGCAATTTTGTTTCGTTGCTGGGAAATAATTGGCTAGATGAAAGCTAAGTATATATGAAGTGTTTTATCATTCAAATAACCTTCATTAATGAGCAAGCGGAAAAAAATATATTGTAGAGTCTGAATACACATGATTATCCAGAAAAAGTTAAACACACAATTAAAGTAACATTTTTGTGAAAAACATCCTCTTCACATTACATTGCGAAACACTCTTTTGTAAACTACATTTAAAGTACTATTTGAATTACTGTCGTCACCATCGCAAATGAGGATTTTTAATCCTTTACGATGGGTGACTCTAGAGAAGGCTACATATAACTGGCCATGTGAAAACACCGGTTTTGGCAAATATAACCCTACACTCTTTAGAGATTGTCCTTGACTTTTGTTTATTGTCATGGCAAAAGAGAGCTCTATAGGGAATTGTCTCCTTTGAAACTTGAAAGGAATTCTCCTATCTGATGGGGTTAATGTTAACCTTGGTATAGCCACCCTTTTTCCGGCATTTGTTCCTGATATAACCTTGCCTTCCAAAACATATTTGCCCATTTCAGTGATAATCAGACGTGTACCATTGCACAATCCAGCTGATTGATCGATGTTTCTTAAAAGCATCACTGGAGCTCCTTTTTTTAGCTTTAACAGATGATTAGGCAAGCCTGAAGAGTTTATTGTGTTTAAAAACTCTGGTGTATGGATATCATCTGAACTGTCATAATTGTTGTCTGATGAACATGTGTTATCGGCACTCAAATAAGTTCTCTCATCTCCAGGCAACAATGACATCATGTATTCATTCAAACTATCAACAATCTCATTTGTAGGAGCTAAAATAGCACGATCTTGGAAAAATTTTGGATTTTCGTAGTTCTGAAGGAAAGACGGATAAGTAGAGTTGACAATAGAACCCATTGCATCACCTGAATGTGGGATCAAAAGATCCTGAGGGATGTCTAGGATTGTTTCATCTTCTACCTGCATTTCCATCTCCTATGGTTAATATCCACTCTGAAAATTTTTTTAGCTCATCAACCTGTGCAGCTGATCTTCCAGTTTGTAGCCTCATGTTTTTTGTTAATGTAAGCACCTGGTCATGATTCAAAAAATAAGAACTATTGTTATAGCTGAAGTTATTGGTTGATTTTTATTTGTTTGGAAGGAATTGATCAACTTAAAAGCTGACATTTTTTGGAGGAATGGTAATGTACCTGACAATGATCCCAAAGATAAGAAGCATTGATGGTTGCGTGGACAATATCCTCCCTTCTACCTTTAGGCATTACTGGTAAAATTTTCCTAAAGTCTCCACCTAACACAACAACTTTTCCTCCAAAAGGCTTGTTGTTGCTGTTTTTATTGGTAAATCTCATAATATCTCTTAGAGTTCGATCCACCGCTTCAAAACAATGTTTATGAGTCATCGGTGCTTCATCCCATATTATGATTTTAGCTCTGATGATCAATTTAGCCAATGGGCTTCCCTGTTTAATGTTGCAGGTAGAGTCTTCATCAACATTAATCGGAATACAGAACCTGGAGTGAGGTGTTCGACCGCCAGGAATGAGCAAAGCTGCAATTCCACTTGATGCAACTGCTAAAGCAATCTCCCATTTGGACCTTATAGCTGCTGATAAGGCTCTACAAATGTAAGTTTTCCCTGTCCCTCCATAACCATTGAGAAAAAACAACCCCCCTTTGTCATAAGTAACTGCATCCATGATTGTTTGATAGACTTTTTTCTGCTCTGATGTCATGTTACTCAAAAGATTTGCATGCTCTATGGTTAAAGCTCGTCTATCATAACACAATTCATCCATAATTAGCCTATTTTGAGAAGATGATATTGTGGATCTATCAATTTGAGGCATTTGTGGGAAGTCTGCTAATGACCCGTTGTTGCTTTGCAGTAAATTGTCTATTTCGGCAAGAGCTAAATTTTTAATTTGCTCGTCAGTAAGCTTCAAATCTGCAATGACATTGTATTAAAAATCATCTCAATAACATTCTTTTTTTTCCGTTGATAAAAAAAATAAAGGTTTAGTTTCAAATGCTTTTACCTGTACGCTGCATAAGAAGTCTTTGTCTATGCAAAATATCATCGCTTAAATGCTTCCAGACCTTTTCCCAAACATATTCTGCCCTTGAAAGTTGATATGATAAAAGAAGAATAGCATAAAGCCTTCTCAGATAGTGTGCAATACCCCAATGCGAAGCTTCTTCAATGCAATCGATGTACTCTTTATCATCTTCAAGCAATCCCATAGCATAACACGCGTCTTTGAAGGTGTTGTATATGACTTCTCCTACTTTTCTTATGTCTTGAAATGACAATGACCCCTTTGTAAAATTTAACAATAACCTCAAATAATATAGTTCTCCATTCCCAGGAGAAATAAAATGTAATCTTCCAATGGAGATTCCTCTTTTCCTTGGGCGCCACTCACGCTCTTTTGGCTTCCACACAAATTTAGTGGGAAACTCACAATATCTTATAGTTCTAGCTTCTGGATAGTTCTTGTTGGCCTCCATCCATGCTATGAATTTTGACACCTCATTTCGTGGATTGTTGAGGACGGCAGCTACGTCTTCGTCATCTTCAAAGTAAAGTAAGTGCTCGTGAGGCAAGTGGAAAGACAACCTCTCAACTAAAGGTTGTCTTAAATGGATACGATATTTAAATATCTTCCAAGCTGCTTCACACGCGGACAAGTACATGGATTCCAATAATATTCATTTTATTATTAGTTTATAATAATGCATAACTTTGAATTATATAATAAAATATAATTTGTCTATTTTTAATGTAATAAAATACCTGCAGTCATAATAAAGTTTGATTTCATCAACCACGTTCGAGTTGTCGGTCGAAGCACTTTCATAGAAGCTCGCTACCACACGATCATTACCTTTGTTGATATATTTGAAAAGGTACTTTATTGCCCTTGATTGCTTGCACCACTCCACATTAATGAGTGCATTATACCTTTTCAATAAGTGTCGATTGTATGGGACAACATGCCTATTGTCAATGACAATGCTTCCTTTTCTAATGACCCTTCCATTTTCCCTTCGTCGGTAAACAGGATAACCGTCTTCATCAACACTTGTTGTGTTAGCAATTTTTTTTGGAAAATGTCTAATGCATTTCCCATTTTGCATGCATGGTGAATTCCTGTTTTCAAGTCCGCACGGTCCATGTATCATCAAAGATTGCACCACATCAAATAACAAAGGGTCTTCATCTTTGTCAGGGATTTCAGCAATGATGATCTTGTCAATGTCATGAGGCTTTGGGTGTTTGCTGCTTGGATCCAAAAATACCAAAATGTGTGCATGAGGCAATCCCCTTTTTCTGGAACTCAATAGTGTATACCACTGTAAAAAAACCATGTTATAACATCAGTAAAGCGTGCTCAAATGTAATGTGAAAGGTAATCAAAATGTTAATATTACCTCCTATAACTTTGCCAAAAACTTTGCCTTTTTTTATCTCTGCGATCAAATCATCAAGTTTCATCTTAAAAACTCTACATGTAAGGTCAGGTCTGTCTTCACTGCTTTGATTGTTTTGCAACAAAAGTCTAGTTAGTTCTGGCCACTTTGGGTTGCAGGTAAATGTTATAAACAAATCAGGATATCCTGCCCATCTGCATATTGCCATGGCATCTTGATAATTTTGAAACATGTATCGAGGTCCTCCCACGAAGGATGATGGTAGAACTATGCGTTTTCCAGTTGCTGCAGTGTTTGTCTCACCTCTCAGTATTGCCTCAGATAGCTCTCTATACATCTCAGCTCTTAGTTCCTTCTGATGAGTCCTGAGATACCACATCTTGGCTGATTCTACCATGCTGTAAGCATCCACCAAAAACTGTTGAAAGAGTCTTTTTGCTTTTAATATTGTTGAGAATTCAATTTTTCTTTGCTGAATTCTATAAGCAAAAAATGCTCTTATTGACACGCGACCCTTTTTTTTGGTGGAGGGGACATCCTCTCTATATCCATCTTCTCCTCGAGGGAACAATAATGGATATTGTAAAGGCAAATATCATGTGTTCAATATAGAAACACGTTGTAAGTATCCACTGTGAGTTTCAACAAATACGTCTCTTTCTACATCAATGGAATCAAAATCTCCCACCACCAATGTCGCTACTTCGGATGCAGTTGGTAAATTATACCTTCTTCCATCACTCCGCCTCCTACCTATTAATCGGAGCTTTAGGTTGGTGAAATTATTTTCAGCCATCCGATCCCTGACTTGTCTATAGGTTTGAACATAAGGATTGCACCCATCCAGCATCTGTTGTATATTATATACAATTGAAGCTTGAAGTGAAGAAGAACCATTTTCCATTCTGTTGATAAATCAGATTTAATAATTGGTATAAGGATTGTAAAGGGAAATTAAATTTATAATTTTAAAAATTATGTAAAAAACTAACCTGACCACAGTCATTCTATTTTTTATTTCATTGTCAGTGTCATATATATATATAGCTGGGAGAATTTTGGTTGGGATCCTTGTTGAGGGATTAAGCCTCCCATTCTATGATAATTTTCTCCACTCATGATAAACATCGGTGGGCCATTTCCATCATTGACTGATTTATCTATTTTTCCACCCATTGATGTAAATGAAAACATCATGTTGAATGATCTGATATTGTCAAGGAAGAACTTGGACGCAGCATCATTTTTGTTGATTAAATCCTTCAATACTTGAGGAGGAGGCAACAGATGGGGCAAAATTATTTTTCCTTGCAAACAACATAAGGAAAACTTTGGGTTTGGAGATTTGGCCCTTTTGTTTAGTCTTTCTCCATACCACATCAATGCCCCGCAATATTGACACTCATATGATAGGTCGCCGGCATCTTAATAATCTATTTGAATTGAATAATATCAATAAAAATTATGAAAGCTCATACAGACTAATTAGTGCTGTAATATTTATAAAAAAAAGATAATTACCTGTAGGTTCATTCTTTTCTATGTCTTTCACAGGCTTGCCTTGGTCATTTGGTTGTTGTTGGGTTTCTATATCTGCGAAAGTTGAAAGCGATCGAATGTAAGATACTTTCATGAGTAATAATGGAAATATTGAAATAATGTTTTATTTAATGTAAAATTTCATGCTATAGAAACATAATCAACTCTGTTTATATTATATCAAACCATAATTTGTACCTCACTGCTCATGTTATAAAGCCTTGTGTATTATCAATAAATTTTAAAGTTAAAAAACTTTAAAAAAAACTTAAATGTTATCAAAATACACATTAAAATAAACATGATCTTGGTGCTACATAAAATTTCAATATCTGTTTCACCGGCAAAAAGAAGTGGAAGGGATTAAGCTAAATAAATAAATAATTAAATATAAATTAATCTAATTTTTTTTACAGGAACAAGATTACTTAAAATATATTTTAAATGAACTTTGATTACATTTTTTTTATTTTATTATGTGAAGCATAAATAAACGTTATGAAAATTGTGAAAGTATGTAACCCAAAAAAAAATTGTGAAAGTATTTTTTTTTGTGGTGAAATGTATATTGATATAAAATTTATGGAAAATGCATGAAATTAAATTAACATATGTGTATCACCTAACGAATTATCATAGTCTACATCTTCTTCTTCATCAGATAAAACATGACTGTGGTCGAAATTGTGTGAAGCTGTTTAGCAATTCATGAGGGGAGTTTATGAGAAATATACTATAATTTAAATTCTCATGTTGGTAGAAAGCGAAGACACCAGAAGAATCAATAACCATAAATTGGGGTAACATAAAAACTTCGGTAACATAAAAACTTATGAAAAGGCATTTTAAATGACATTATTTTTTTGACTTCAAGATGACCTCTGTACTTTTGATATCTACTACTTCTTATTCTTCCACTACTGTAGCTATAAAACCGCCAATCACAGCTTGACACGTGTCTTTCTTTGACTTAGTTCTCTTTTTTTTTTCAAGTGAACGAGTGTAGAACGACGTCGTTTTGCCTTTGACACTGTTCATCACTGTCTCTCCTGAACCCTAAGTCTCTAATCGTGTGTCTTCTCTTCCTCTCTACCTACTCCGCCGTACGATCCACCTCCGTCTGATTTCGAGTCTTCTCTCTCACAACCGTCTCTTAATCTATTTCAATCTCAAACCCTAGGTGTGGTTCCGTGTTAGCCTTCCTCTTTCAACCTCTCTGTCAGCAATCCATCAATAGAGTCTCTTCTGATTGATCTAATGAGGAATTGCTTTCTGCCGCCGTTTGATTTTTATTTCAAGCCAACTTTTCCGTCGATTAATGGTGAACCAATCCCTGATCGACAGCACAATTGGTTTACTGTTCATTTGTCATCCTCCTCACGAGAACCCCAACTACTATGGTTGAATGCATCAGCTAAAGTTGTATACTCTATCAAATGGTCAGTATCAATCCCAATCTTCATTCATTTTATTCATTTTGTTTAATACATTTCGTACACTTCAATCTGCACAAAGAAATTTCTCTATCAGTGTATTGAGTTATGTTGTTGTCAGTTCAGTTTAAAAATTTGGCTATAAATACCCCTGTTGTGAACTCCCATTCTCACCATTCCCATATCCCAATCCTTCTGGTTGAAACCCTTTTCTTCTATTTTATCTCATTCATTGATCTGCATGATTCTTACTGTGTTGTATTCTTACTGTGTTTTTATTGATTCTGTATTTGCAGAGATGAATTCCATTCGAAGTTTATGACCTGGTCGAGAAGCATGGAAAATCAAAGCTAGAGTTATTAGAAAGTGGGAGATGGCACCTAATGTTGAACCTTCCAAACCATATGCTATGCAGCTTGTGTTGATTGATTCAGAGGTATTTTGTTTAACTTTATTTTAGAATTCATTGATTTTACTTTTCATTCTCATGATATTGGTGTATTTATATCAACTCCATGATTATTTGTCAGGGTTGCAAAATAGAGGCAAATATTAAGAAGTATTTGATGAGCAAATTCCAGAGGGATACAATTGATATGGGTTAGTTTGTGCTTATCGTGCTGCTGAACATGAGTACAAAATTCTCTTCCATAGTAAGACTAAAGTCCAAATTGACCAGTGTGATACCATTCCCATGCTTGGGTTAACATTGAAGGATACATCTGAAATTAAGATGACTATGGGGGAGTCTGATTACCTTATGGGTTAGTTTGTCTTATTTGTGTTTAGTTAACAACATCCAACATTTTATTTAAAGAGTACTATACCTGTTCAATATTGTGATACATTTATTATGTGTTTTCTTTGGTAGATATTATTGGGTTGGTCACAGCTGTATCTGATGAGCAGCAATTTCCAAATTCTGGAAATGTTACTAGAAGAATTGAAATGGAGATTACTGATCACAAGTATGTTTCCTTTATCTTTTTGGTTATTCATTTATTTCATTTACAAGTATGTTATTAGCATATTGAAAGTTGTTATTTTTTATTTTTAACAGGGGAAAGATCAAGATGGCTTTATTTGGCAAGTATGTTGATATGGTTAAAGGATTTCTTGCTGCTGTTGGAGTTGGACTTGCAGTTATTGTGGTGCAATTTGCCAAAGTTAAGACATACAGAGGTATAATTTATTATTAAATTTTAGAAATGTCTATATGTTCTTTTATTATTATAGTAGATTTAGTAGTTTGATAAATTTCATAACATTCCTATGTAGGAGAAGTTGTTATCCAAAATGTTATGCAAGCTACTAAGTTGTTTTGGAATGCTGATATTCCTGAAGTTTCTGTTTTTCGTGATGGGTAATATGTTTGAACTTTTATACTATATTCAGGTTCTATTTGATTACTCATTCATTTAGGACCTAACTATATTTTTTCATATATTATCAAGTCTGGCCTTACATGGTCTTGATTCTGATTTGCCTATTGGTCAAATTGGTGGTGGATTTCGCAACGTGCCTGCCAATGAGGAGTTTATTAGTATGTATCCTAAGAAGAATATTGTTGAGTTGCATGATACAGCTGAGGTATTCTACTAATTTTTGTTTCATTATTGTTTTGGTTTTTGATGTCAAGTTTAATGAATTGTTTTTTTCTTGAATTCCTTAAAATATAGGAGGGTTTGTTTATAGTCCTAGCACAAATTAGTGGATTAATTGAGGGGGAGAAGTGGTGGTATGCATCTTGCCAATGTCGCAAAGCTGTGACTATTGAAGAAGTTCTTTATTACTGTGGTTCTTGTTGAACTCATGTGGTTGAGTTTACTCCCATGTATGATGTGTTTAATGTTTAAATTGTTTACTCTGTTTGGCCATTGAGATTTGATTTCATTATGCAGATTTCGCCTCAAGTTTGAGGTATCTGATAGAGATGAAGTTGCTACATTTGTCATGTTTGACACAGATTGTCAAAATCTGCTTGGGAAAAGCTGCAGAGAGTTGGTTATGTTCTCAAAGATTATTAAATCAGTAGGAAGTTTAAGTTTATTGTTAAATCTTTTGAATTCTTTTTTGCAGTTTATTAGGTATTAACTATTAAACTGTAAATCCAACCATATGTTGATATATTTTGGTATACAAATTGTGCAGGGAAAAGCTGCTGATGAATATCCTGATGATATAAAGGCACTTATTGGAAAGGAAGTTCTTATCAAAGTTGAGAAGTTAAGTGACCATGGAACAAAGTATGATGATTCATACAAAGTGAAGAAAACATGTGATGACAAGTTCATAATTGATCTTTTCAATGACAAGACCAAGATTGAAACCCCAACCAAGGTCTGCTATACATTCACTTTAATGAAACTGTTTAATACATATGTTAAGTTGAGTATTGTAGTTTCCATTTAACTGTATTAATATTTACTTTGTTCTATTTCTGCAGCTAATTATTGACCCATATGGATCAAACTTTGAATCAGATGAAAAATAACCTTTGTTTGTTGATAGCTCTATCGATTCTGCTAGCCAATTGTCTTCAGTTGCTGACACAAATCTTTTTCTTGATGACATTTCTCCATTTGGAGATTTAGCAGTCAGTTTACCAACTTCCAAACCCGGCAGTGAAGATGCAAGTACACCCAGACCTCCTAGGAAGAAGAGGTTAGTGAAGAATGAAAAGAAAAGTTGTTTATGTATCTATTATGAACATCTTCAGAGTAGTATTGTGGTTGTGCTTTCATGGATATTCACATGTATTTTGTAACTCTAAGTACTATGAAGTATGTAATCATTCTGAGTAGTATTTATGTGTTTGGGTGTTATCTATTATATAATTAGATATTGTAAGGACAAGAGATGTCCAATATTTAGTATTTTGGGGATCCTAATGTGTATCTTCTAAGACATATGTTTATTTGAAGCTTCTTTTATATAACCTACTTATGTTGTTTCTCATCAATTGTTTATTCTTATGTTCTTTTGATTCTTTTAGAAACACATAGACACACATATATTTTGAAATTGCAAATCATCCCCTTTGTAAATAACCTTTGCTGGATATTTGAACAATACAAGGTTTGAACTTTAATGTGTAAGGTCCTTTGGAAACGGTTTTGTATTGCCCAGAAAATTTAATGTCGACCAAAAACAAAATGAAATGTTTGGACTGAGTACCCTTCATGAAATCATAACATACATATTCCAAATGACATAGTTAAAATTGCAGATATGTTACAAGTCTTAAACTTAGCAAATTAACAATCCAGATATCCATACAGCATTTATGTTACACTTTTCTTCATCTCATATTTTCCAGTTCATAGCTCATAATGAGTGGTTGAAAAGATTCAGTACTTAAGCACTTCGAAATATTTTGACTTCAAATGTGTCTTCCTCTTCAAGCTTATAGAACTTCAGTTAGTCCCTATAATGGAATTCGTTGTCTTTGCAAAATTTGTACCATCCATCACCAAACACACATTGACGACGTCTTTTGCTATCCCACTTCATCGTCCATTGATCAGTTTCCCCGCTAGGCAGTAACATGTTGACTGATTTAGGTCGGTGTCTGAAATGCTCATTGACAATTGATACCGGAATACTCTAAAAAATGAAATTTATTGAAATCAAGTAAGGATTTATTTCAAAAAATAGGATATTGAGAAAAGAAATTGAAATCTTACCAAAGTTTGACCCCCTTCGCATAATGCATTTGTGAGAGTTGAACTCCATAAGGCTTCATCCTCAGCAACAATGTTTTGTTGCTCATTTTCAAGTTTGTACTGTACTTCAAAATCTTGCTCATCAAAAATCCTTATGTCATAACTCATTTCTCCCTTGCGTGTAAAGAATATGTGGACATAGCTTTCCAGTTCATAAGTTTGACGGATTTCATTGAAGCAGCCTCCATAGCGTGGGTGTTTGCCAAAAAAACCCAGTTCAGCTTGGAAAACATTCCCAATAGGGTCCTTGAATTCTACTTCTACCTCCTCAATTAGTTGTGGATGAATCTAAACAAAAGGTTTCTATGTCTGTCTTCTAAATCATATACCATTATACTATGGAATCAATCTACTTGAACACTATTTGTACTCCAGATTTGATCGTTTCATCTGTTTGTTTGACATTCCTTGCACAGTAGTTGGTTTTTCCACTTTTTTATGACATAATCTGTTACATGCATACCTCACTTTGCTCTTATTGTTTCTCTCCATCTCTAATGAAATTATTTTTATGTGTTGATTTTTAATATTAATTGTTTTTTTCTGCAATTGATGAATTTTAACACGGTTTACACC
The DNA here is from genome assembly GCF_012489685.1 of Lotus japonicus. Classification (NCBI taxonomy): domain Eukaryota; kingdom Viridiplantae; phylum Streptophyta; class Magnoliopsida; order Fabales; family Fabaceae; genus Lotus; species Lotus japonicus. The sequence continues at coordinate 13,794,376 of NC_080045.1, forward strand.
TATGGCATTTTTGGATCTCCACTTCATTCATTAGTCCTGAACATTCCATAACCTGTTTTGTGATGTTCCTCTATGTAACCACATTTCTGATATCTTTTGTCACGTTTCATTCATGCATTTGGTATCTTTGCCTTTACTTTGGGTGCAACTATTGTCTCTACATTACAATTAGTTCCTCAATTTGTTTTGCCTTTGCTGTGATATTGTTGAAGAATCATCTGTTTCCATTCCTCAATATGTTTTTTAATTATGTTTTTTCTTGCTATTGATCTAAAGTGTCCACAATATTTAAGATAAACATTGAACAAATTTAGATTACATGTTTGGATGAGTTTGCTGAACTATTTGTAAAGAGCAAGCCATATTAAAAAATTTCTATATTGGTATAATATATTATGGATGTCAATTTTAGTAGTAGATAACTTTGATCAGTATGTTGCTCCTGTTATTACAAAAGTATAATGAATGTACCCTATAATATTTTCATTGGAATTCCTTATTATTTCAATGAGTTTCTTTTTTTTTTAAGTAAAATGAATGTTGTTTTGGTTGGTGATTATAAGTTTTGATATAATGTTTTATATCAATGTAAAACACGAGTTTCTTCAATTTAATTTTTTTGCCTTTCATGACCAAACTTCTCATAGTTCTAATATACATACTTATCTACTCATATTGATTGTTGTTTTTAGGTCTTCCTGTAGACATTAACGTGCAACGAAAATGTATGCTCTTCGTTTGAGATCTCCACACAGCAACCCAAGAATTTTTGTCAAACATGTCCTTCCTTCTATGGTATGATCTTTTATTTTACACTCTTTCTAAATATTGTATACAATCTTTCCATGTAGCCAAATCTTGATTTTCATTCCAAAATTTATTCCAATGTAGAGATTTATTGTTGTGCCAAAGCGATTTCATGAAGCTGTTGGATTTGAAATCAATCATGCTGTTCAATTGCAAGATCCTGCGGGGAACATCTTTAATTTGTCATACTACTACAATCAAGGAGAGCACAGAATTGGGGCTGGATTCTTTAACATCATATCCGTTCACGAAATACAACATACTGTCATAATGCACTTTATCTATCGTGGAGAGACCAGATTTAGTATCCACATCTTTGATCCATTTTGCAGGGAGATTACATACAATCTTGCTCATCAACTACCTCCTCAGATAAATCTTATCATTGATGATGCTGAAGACAATGATAATACATCCAGTGATGAGGAGGCCAATTATGAACATGAAGAAGCACCTTGGTTTGAGAAATTTGGGAAACTGATATTAGTGCTGCACAGATATATGATCATCGAACTGTGGTTTGTCTTATTTGTTTATTCATATTATATTGTCCTTATAAAATTGTTTTATACTAAATACTAAATTTATATTATATCTATTTTGTAGAATATTTCAAGCCAGATACAGCAAACATTTTTCCCTAACCTTCCTCCTGTTATAAAAGTTTTGCTTCCTGATGATACTATTGCACAGTGGCCCATTACATGGCATCTTCCACGCTATCCAATCGTAGGGGCATTTGGCAGTGGTGGCAGGATTGGTGAGTTGGCTGCATGGTGGTGTGACTTCTACATGAATAATATCATCAGTCATGACAATTATGGGCAAGTTCACAAGATTGAACCGTGGCAGACATCTGAATCAGATAACTACATCGTTTACTTCTATGATGTGTGATTTCATACAGTGTTTGAATTATTGTGTTGTAGTACTTGATTTTCATGTTTTGAACAATTATCTGTTTCTTGGTTTGTTCCATTAGACGTTATGTAAGATACTATGCTATACTTTGTGTGTGATGTTTTGCTATCAATAGTTTTCTTTCCCATTAGATAATGATATATGTTGAGTTATTTTTTGGTTTTATTTATTAGTCAAGACTCATGAATATGCTCAATGCAAGTCGACAAGGGGTCAAACTTAATTAACATTTGAAACTCATCTAATTCATATATATACATATAAGGAATATAAAACATAAGTAAATAACAACGTATACGTGTTTAACTGATTAAAGGTAGACATCTTAGTTAATACAACATTAAATCGTTCACATATATAAAATACTCAATAATTGTAATTAACAGTATCATGCATCAACAATTTATCAGTGCATCGCACGAATAAACAGGTATAATACTAGTTCCTTATTAAAATAGCTAAAGAAAAGTCACATTGAATGCATTTTCTTATATTTATCATCATAATCATGGTTTGTTTTGTATCAATTTCTTATGTCCCTCTTAAATCTTGTTTTTTATTTTTTTTGTTAGATAAGCTTTTTAAAGGCTTTGTTAATTTAACATTGCTAGATAGGTAAAAATCCAAGCTAAATTTAAACTCACAGTAAAGATTCAAGACAACTAACATTTAACATTGAGTCAACAAACCAAATACATAATAACAATCTGTGAAAAAGTTTTAGAACAAACTCATACGAATCTGCCAATTGGAATTGACATAACTATTATTCAGAAACAAAATTAAACTTTCACATAGCAGCAAGCCATCCGATTATACTCCCATAAAGTTATCCAAAAACAATAGACACTTCAACAATCCTCTCTGCGATCTTTGTAAACTTAAAGCAACACAGATTTCCCGCACGAACCCCATTACGTGTACAAAATTTCTTCCAGCCTGATCCAATCCTCACATCTTTCTTGTTTTTGCTCAGCAACTTGCACGTAACATCATCACCCACATGCCCTCGAAGCTTCAATGGAGAAACTCCAAATTGACGAATAAACACAACAATTTTAGCTGGTAAGGCCTGAAAAATGAAAAAGTTCACCAAAACATGAATACAAAAATATCAGTGAAACTAAGGAACAAATAGAAAAATATTCTGTGATGCTCACCACATAACTCCCAACAGCTTGGGTTTTTGAAAGAGTTACCACACATGAAGGATTTTTATTTTTAAACCAAAACATAACAGCAGAACCACTTGAATTTTTGTAGATCATTGGTATTTCTGGTTGCTTAGGTGCAGGGAACATTTGACTCATAATATCAACATTCTCTTGCTTCACAGTCACAGGCCAACCATGATATTTCACCTCAGCAAATATTGGATCAAATATTGAAAAATAAAAGTTAAAGTTGTTCACATGTTTAAAAAGAAACCAACAGTTCCCATAAAAATGGTAAAATTCTCGAAGCTCACACCATCCTATAATTAGGTAAGCCTTTTTGCCCACCACAGTAAATGATACTTCCTTGGTCACACCCAATTGGTCAGTAAGGAGAAATTCTCCATCATCTGGGAGCTGTAGGTATTCCACCACATCTTCACCAATCTTACCATAGTTCTGCACCAAGTAAATTAGAGCCAAAATGAAACTATTAATATGAAAACATATAAGAGAGAGTAAATCAACAAAGAAGAGCAATTGACCATTACCCTATTCATCTGGTGCAAAACTGCAAATGCAAAGGGAGGAACAGTGTTGCACATGACAGAATATGGATTCTTGAAGTTAGCCATGACAGAATATTAGCTCTGGCTTTGATGTCTATGCACATACTATTGTAACTATATATAGAGCTCAAGAGTGTGAGTCTAACATCAAAGAAAGGAACAAAAGGCAAGAATTAAATTAATTTTTAATATACTAATAAATATATTATTTTATGTACCTTTAATATTCAATTGTAAGCTTCACTAAAATTCCCTTGGGATTCCATCACTTTGCTAACTCTCTTATGTTTTAATTTAATCAAATCATTTCCACATTATTACTTGTGCACAACCCCTTCAGCTTCAATCTTTTTAATAGATTTAATAGTGCATAGTAATAAATATTTAAATTTATTAATTTGTGTACCTTTAATATTCAATTGTAAGCTTCATTAAAATTCCTTTGGGATTCCATCATTGTGCTAACCCCTTGTGTTTTAATTTAATCAAATCATGTCCATATTATTGCTTGTGCACAACCCTAATCAGTTTCAAATTTTTTAATAATTTAATGGTGTTACACAGCCGCTAGTCAAAACAAAACAAAGAGACACAATATGAGCTTCATAATTCCACAATTTAGTGGAAGGAATTTAGAAAGATACACTGGCAGCCCTAGAAAGTTAAGGAAAACAAATCTGTTAAAAATATATTGGCATAAAAATAAAACAGAAAACATTCATGTATCTCAATGGTAGTATGGTTTATTCAAAGTTTACATAATGCAAGTGATAATACAGAAGTTAGTGGAAGTTAGTACCTTGTAGTGAATGAGTTGGAGAAGTTAGGAGTAGCTGAAGAGCGCTTAGAAGAAGAAACAGAGACCTTCGAAACCATTTTTCTTTCTTTCTTTTAATGTGTTGTGCATGTTTCTGTAACAGCAACTCAAATTGTCACCCTGTGGCTGTGGATGATTAAACTGTCAAATATTGTGCACAAAAAAAGATTGCAGGCTTTCAGGACTATTTTGAAGTAAATGCCATGGAAAAATTTGGCTTTGGATGATTAATCAAGGACCAATGTTGGCCTTGGATGTTGGACATGACATTACAGAAAACTGAGTGCAAAATTTGCATATAGCATGTGTTTGTAACTTTATTGGGTTTTGAGTTTTGAAATTATGGCTTAAATATGTCCATTACTCACACAGTTACTCATAATATAGTAATCAATAGCTTAATTTGCAAAGCAAAATCAAATTTGCAGCCATCAATTGCACAGCTTTAATGTTTTTTTATCTTATTTCAAGAATGCTCTTAACTGAAGAAATAAGTTTGAGAGTTACAAACGAACTTCAAAATTTAAAAAATTGAAAGAAAGATATAAAAAATTGCCCTTCACAGTCAGAAACAAAATATAACTATTTAATATTTATTATAGATCCACAATGACAACTCAAATCTTTCCAAGCATTTAAAGTGGAGGTCAAAGCCTTCTTTCTACAAATCAATCTCACAATACCGAACACACACCAAAACAGTCAACAACGGTGACAGTCTATTCCACCCTATGGGTAAACCTAATTTCATATCAATAATAATGGCACTGAAGGAAAGCACATGCGGAAGCTTGGAGGCTGCAAGCATCTTCATTCATTGACCACAACGCCACCCAAGTTTCACATGGAAAGTCCAAATTCCATTATTTAATTGTTACAGAGGGAAGTGTGAGTAGACTTCTAACCAATGAAAAGAAACTAAGCATGATAGCAGACTTCTGGCACTAAATCTGTCTTATTCCCTTTTCTTCACATTCACTTTTTTTGGTAGATCTCAGGTAATCCGCCTTATTAGTGATGCTGAACTTTGGTTGGATTTAGAATCAAACCTTTTGTCTTCCGCATAAGGCTAAAACAACTCATTAAAACATATATGAGAACAAATAAAAAAAATCAGAGATAACATTTACATGCACCAAGTACTCATGGATCCTAAATGGAGTTGTGCTAGAAAGACCAAAAAAAAGGTTACTTTAATAAATTAGTGGGAGATGTCAAGTTTAGGGGGTGCATTCTCTTTTCTGTGTGAATGAACAAATAACAACTCCATTTACGGGGTGCATTCTCTTTTCACATTATAAAAAAATGGAGTACTTTCTTCAAGATGGGAGTGAAGAAGTGAGAAAAACCTGATTATTTAAAAAAGAGGTGGGTAAGTATCTTTGTCATTCTATAGGGACCATAACACCTCAACAATATGCAAGTAATTCAAGTACACATATATATCATTTCCAAAGGACTAAAAATAAAATTGACCAAAAAAGGAATATTATGAATCCAAGTTTATAAGGTTTACCATGACCGCGAAATCAATGTCAACACAAAAATGGATCATTTTTTTATGTTGACCATCTCAAGCATAACAATGTCTCAAAACCAACCTTATGGAAAAGCCCAAATCGCAACCATGATAGAAAAGAGAAGTCACAGTAGGAATTGAAACCCTGAGCTTGAAAAGAAAGAAGATGGAGAGCTGAATGAGGTGAGATTGGCAAAAGGATGATGAGTAAGTGGAAGATGGATGAGAATGAGAGCCAGATCAAGGTAAAGAGGGAGTGGAAAAGAAAAAGAAGTTGTAAAAAAAATACAAAGGAAAAAAGAGAAGGAAAGAGGTGGTTTTTGTGTACAAATCAAATTAGCATAGAAGAACATACAACATGAGCAAGTAAGCATAGGTCCTACAATCAAACAGAAACGAACATCAATAATTAAATGTACATAATTAACCAATATAGCAAAGGCACCACGCATAACCTCAAAAATTTCTTAAGCAAAATGGCTAGATCCATGCCAATTTTTTTTTTTAAAGAAAGCTGCCAGGGAAAGAAAAAATGAGAAGAAGAAGAAATTAACAAAAAGTTAAGTACTGAGGAATTCAAAAAACTCCTTAAAATTAAGACTGGAATAAAGGGAACAAAACCTGGTGCGCTGCCGCTATTCATCTTGACGGCAACGGCGTTTGCTCCGTCAATCCCAACATGTCACAACCCCACCACCGCAACCCCAAGTCCACCTAAAGCTCTCGTTCTTCTGGCATGAGTCGCCGCATCGATGTGTGTAGAGGACGATTCTGATGAATGTAATATGAAACATAAAATGAATTAGTAGAGATTGTGAAATCTAAAACTGAAAATGAACAGACACAAAGAAGCGACCAAAGTGTGGTTCTTGATATTTGTTGGTCAATTCGCAAGTGTACGAATACCTCCGGGTTTTAAAATATCGAACCACAGGGATTGTGAGTGAGAATTGTTGATTTAAGCCTAAAGTTTGCAAGTTCTTAAAACAGTAAAATTCAGTAATTGGTTTTGGTTGATTGTGACAAAAGTTTTGCAAAAGAGCAATGTTGCAAATGTTTGAAATAACAATTGATGGAAAATTGCCTTGGGTTGTTGATCATCCAATCCACTTTAGTTCACCTATCCTATGCATGTGAAACCTTGATTTAACTCTTGTTGTTATAGCCTATGTACTTACTAGTTGATTCCTCACAAAAGTAATTCTCTCAAATTGAAAGTTAAGCATGATAGCATGTATATTCAGGCCAACAAAACCCTACCCTCACTCTATGCCTAGAAGCAAGTATAGAAGGATCTATTCCAATTCATGTCCCTAAATCATAACAAACTTCCATTTGATTATAATCTAGCCTATAGCAAAGGTGCACCAAAGCTAAACATGCAATAAGGAATTGAAATACAAGATTGAATCAAGACTCATGCATAGAGACACTACACCAAAAAGTGGCTTTTACAGCGGTTTTTTTTGGCCTTTTACAGCGGTTTTCAGCGGTCCAGAACCGCTGTAGATCTCGCCGCTGTAAAAGCCTTAACAGCGGTTCTAACCGCTGTAAAAGATGCATTATTTACAGCGGTTGATTTAATAAAACCGCTGTAAATACAGACCTACAACAGCTGTTCTCTAGAATAACCGCTGTAATTGAGTCTTCTTTTACAGCGGTTTCAGCCGGTAACCGCTCTGTAATTTGTTTTTTTTTTGTCTGTATTTGGCACCAGCAGCTTTGTTTGCTGTGGTTCCAACCTCAAGTGATGAGGCAAGATCAAGTGTCCGGTTTGGACTAGCAGCATCCTGCATCTTATATAAGACAGAAATCAGAATCCTAACTTAAAGAAAAAGGGAAAATTAAAGCAAGCAAGCAAATTTCAAAAACAACACAATCAAATCATGTGTCAAGCTAAAGACTTGCCGTGCCAGAATCAAGAGGTACAATACGAAAACCGGAAGGTAAAATGGGTGCATCATCAGAGAAAGACGCATCTATTGGAGCAAAAACTAGTTCTGCACTGGTGCCAACTGCATGCTCATCCACTCCACTGCAAAGCTGATGACAGGTGCAGCAACAAACACTGTTAGCTATAAACTTGATATTGGATTAAACCTTCTGAACTATATGCAGGCGCAAGTGTTATAGCTATTCAATTAAAATCAAACTTCATATAGATCCTTAATTCCTGACTATTCCTATAACTACATGCAAATCCATTCATGATATTTGATGCATCTTATCCTTTGCAAACTCTAGAAGCCAGGGACGATTAGTTAGCGAATGATGAAATTCTAGATCCCTTAGAACAAATGTCCTGCACGATGCTGGGACAATCGATTAGAACATCATACAACTGAAAGACCTGAACACAAAACAACAAACAACTAAAAGGAAACAAGACACATGAAGTTGTTAACCCAGTTCGGTGAAACTACACCTACGTCTGGTTAGCTTTTGCCCAATGAAAAGGAATTCCACTATCTCAAGAACTAGGTATTACAGACCCACATGAACACATCAAGTTCATTGTTCTTAACCTAATCTACCCAGTGGTATTCTACTTAGAACCACAGCCTAAGTATGAGAGCCCCTCTCACTTTTCCTCAATCACTGCCACAGTGATTGGTGAACAACAATAACACAGAGTTTGTTTGACACTCAAACACAACACAGAACTCAGTCTCACTTTATAGAATCAGTGAGCAAGACGAGTTCACAACTAACAAAGACAAAGAACAACTTACACTCTTAAGAACACTTGATCTTCAAGGTAATTCTCTCGATCAACTTCAAGCTTCAGGTCTTTGTCAATATATACTTCAGCAGAGGCGGCTAGGGTTTATTTGGGCTGAAGAACACTTTGATCCAACTCATATCAGCAGAGAATCTTTCAAGATCTGATATGAGTGATCAACAAGTAAAAATAGAAACAAATCTTTTTAATCACAGATTTGCTTCAACAATAACAACCCGCAACTGGCTCCCAACACACAGTTACTTGACCTTCAAGTAAGCACAGATCATACCATAAAGCATAACCACAAGGGACCCACTTGCATGCCAGCAGGGGCGGATGTCCTGGCCTTCATCAAGGCAGATGTCACAACATCGGCTAGGACATCAGGTTGTTTTTAACAAAATTGATGACAACAAAGGAACAACAAATGAGAAAAATTAACCAACAGAATATTAATGGATTTTAATTGAAGGCATTCCCTCAATTAAAATTTTATGAATTTTTCCATGATGCTGTAAGGTATGGACATAGATATGTTGAAAAGAATGGCATCATGGAGCAGTACTTACTTGCAAGAGGAAAACATCACCAGGCATAGTCATGTCGTCCCGATAGTAGCCCATGTTTTCAAGCTTAATAACCTCCATGAACTATTTTAGAGATAAAGTGTCAGTTAGTATGTAATATGCCGGAAGAGAAACACAAAAAAGTTAATATAATCCACAAGCCAAGTTAACATGTATTCAATTTTATGTTGGAAGATTAAATGGTAATTTCTAAATAGTAAATATGTACTAGATTATAAAATTAGGAGAAAACAACTTGCCTCTTCATTCTCAATTGTGTGAGCTAGTGGAAGAATAACCTGACCCCCAAAACTTCCTTTGGCCCCTGGCAAGCTACAGGGGCCAGCTTTAATGGCAGCAGCTGAGTAAGCATCAATACTCCTATCTGCCCATTCTGATCGGTGCTCCCGCAAGAATCTAAGAAGAATAGCTGGAGGGACATTCTACAAAGACAGAAAAAGAGCATGAGACAACTAAATACATGGAAATCAATTGCTTGAAAACAATAGAAAGTAAAAGCAATTCCTAAGAGCTGAGCAATAAGCAATAGCATTAGTCCACATTATGGAGTATTAAAGAATTATACATGTAACAACATGGATGCTTTGGCACATAGCACAGAACTGGTCATGGATGGGAATCCATTGTTATATCCAAGATTTGCACCCATCATCTTGCTCGGTGATGAATTCACAAGAAGGGTGACATCATCAATGCCATCACTCTCTAACATGGACCAGCCATCATCTGCAAATCCATTCACAGCTTCATTAAACATACAATAACTCTTATTCAAGTTTCATTCCAGAGTTTTAACAACAATACAACCACTTAATAGGCTTATATGCTCCTGTGCTCTCACATTTGAATCTCTATTTTTAGTTGCTACCCATAGGTTGCATTTACAAAATTGAAGAAACCCAGAAAGCATTGCAGACTCTCCGAGACTTTGTCTCGAAAAAATTCTCTCTTTTATTGCACCCGGGACGTTCTGGAAAGATGAAAGATATTCTAAAACATCTCCTCAGTTTGCCACCGGATGAGGGAATTTCCCTCAGAACAAAATCAGTTATACAACAACTTTCTCAAAGTTTTTCTCAGTGGAGTTTGGATTATAACAATGCAAACCTTAAACATGAGACATCAACTACAGATTTATGATTGCTGCAAAATATATTGCTGCAAAATCAATACCTGTTTATGATTTAAGTCACAAGACGATGTAAGCTGAGATGGAAATCATAGGAATTATCATTATAGGACATTAACATCTAAAATTTAGACTCACTATCCAACTAAGAGACACATGCATCTATAACAAAATTTATCTGGAATTTCCTAGCTTTAATTTCTTTAGATTAGGAATAATACACAAATAGACAAATAGAAACCTGAACAGGAGCAAGATGATTTCCTAGCATTATTATTTATACTGGTGGTACCTGCTTCTTTTCCGGGGACTGTAGCATAGGCAACTATGCTTGGACAGAGGTGTTCTTCATATTCCCTTCAATTCTGAGAATCGATGTTGTGAGGGTGGAGTAGAGTGAAGAATCAAGAAAGTATTGTATGAGAGACTGAACGCATCTTATGATCGACACATGCATCCAAAACCTGCAACACAACACCGGAATCACCATCTCCCACAAATCCAAATCTTAAATTGCAGCATTCAAAGAGAGAAAGATCTGAAATAAAAATTATAAGTTAACGATATCAATTTCAAACCTAAATCAAATACAAAACAACAAATTTGAAATGTAATCGAAATGAAACCCTAATAAACACAACACAATCAAGCATAAGACATCATTATCCACATAGAGAGATAAGGAGAAGAGTGAATCCATTGCTAATGGAAGTGTGCCTTCCGTAAATCAGTTTGAACCGAAATGACAGCATCCAAGGAAGGGTACAGGTATAATTCAACTTTAGCCCAGTCAATGCCATCTCGTATATATTCCTGAAAAAATTGTCAAGCACATGCAAATATTTAGCTTCCAGAGAGGGTACTCAATATGTTCTCTTAATATACGAAGTTATAAAAATACTTGTGTATGCCTTCAATTTCAGTCGGCGAATACCTCCTGATCCTCTGCATACATGTGTAGCATCAACAGTTCAGAATATTTAAAAATTCAAACTGAATAACAAAGGTGAGACAAATATAAAGCAACTCAGCATCAAGCAGCATAGCATAACATTTTCACTCAATCATTTACTTTTCTCTATCATCTTGCCATGCTAGTATTAGAAAATAAGACATCACACAAAAATTGACTTTTTGATGCATCAAAATCACAATCTATCAAATCTGAGTAAAAGAAAAGCAGGAGGTGATGGCGCAAGAAAGAAACATACTAAAAAAACAGAGTATGTACACACTCCATCTCCCACCACCCTTTGGCATTCGATTTTTAGTAGCATGAGATCCTCTCCTTTCTTGTTCTCGCTAGCCTCTACCATCTCCGGTTCTTAGTTTTCTCATTCGCCAATTCGCTCTTCCAGAGCGCTGAAAGGGGAACTGATGGGTGTTCCCTCTAACCATACATTGTTCACCTCGATGAAAGTAAGAAAGCAATGTTAATTGAAATGTCAATCTAGCAAAAAAAAAAACAACCCTAACATTAATCTAAAACACAACAAGCTTCGACTAAACTATCTATTGAACTAAGGCATCAGATCTTGAGAAGACCTAGATTGATGAAATTGAGCGAGAAATACTGCATAAGAGGGATTTTTGATAGCGAATAGAGCCATTGAGTTAGAGCCTATGAGATCCATTGAGTTAGAGCATTAAATCCAGGATCGAACAGCAAAGAGAGCATGATCGAGAATAGGAGCGATGATGAACAAAGAGCAAGATCAAGAGTTAGAACAATAATGAACATTGAGCAATGGAAGCTACCTGGAGTCTCCACATCATGATTTACACGGTGGAAGCAACGCTCTTCAAAGCTACAGTCTCGAAAGGATGATAATGAGAACAGGGCAACAACCGTGCAGGAAGCGACCCAAAACAAGAGAGGCAGCGGCGCAGCAGGGACGGAGGCAGAGGCGGCGGCGGAAGGGATGGAGGCGGCGACGGCAAGGACGGCGGAGGCAGGAGGTGGCGAGGGCTTTGAGAGAAGTAGCAGGTCGAGATTACGTCGTGAGGTAGCAGATTGGTGAAAAATGTAACTGGTAAAAAATAAGGGTTTGCAGTTACAGATGTAATTTTACAAAATCAATAAAGAAAATAATACTTATATATACAAAACGAACAAACTAATAAAAAACGTGTAACAGCCCAGTGGAAAAGACTCATTATATTTTCTGTGGTGCCTCGGGTTCGAATCCCACACAGAACATTTTTTGAACCAATTATTAAAGAGAAATCAACTAAATCTTATATTAATACTATAAATTGTACATATCTACCATAAAGTGAATCTAGCCTAGTGGAAAGACTATTGCGTTTTATTAAGGGAACCTGGGTTCGATCCACGGAACCTGAATTCTTGATTTTTATTATTTACGTTACTTTTACAGCGGTTAGTTTAATAAACGCTGTAAATAGTGGAACCTATTTTTTACAGCAGTCAGTATATAAACCGCTATAAAAGCCTATTACCGCTCCGTGTTTTTGTGTTTACAGCGCCTTCTAAGAGAACCGCTGTTAAAAGGTAATGCTTTTACAGCGGTTAGTTTAATAAAACGCTGTAATAGCCCATCAACCGCTCCGTGTTTGTGTTGTTACAGCGGCTGCCACCTAATCCGCTGTAAAAGGGGCGCTGTAAAAGCCCTTTTCTGGTGTAGTGAGATAGGATTTAACAAACTAAAATTTAATAGAATCTCTTAACCCAAAGCAAAAAGTAAACTAGCCACTCATGGCTAGTGAATTCATATGGAAAATGTAAAGAAAACCTGAGAAAAATACAAGTTGGAAGCCTCCCTTGGCCCCAAAGTTCTCCTCAGCTCTCAAACTTGATCAAAAATGAGTGAAATGTCCAAATGTATCAAAGAAATTGGCATAAGCCTTATTTATAGGCAAAATAAACGAGGCTGGGCGCTCAGGCGCCAATTCAGAGCGCCTGAGCGCCAATTGCATGTTGAAAAACATGCTTCTGGACCTAATTGGCGCCTAGGCGCCAATTCCCAGCGCCTAGGCGCTCAAGCTCGCCTGAAAAGGACTTTTTGGCTTCTGAAACTCCTCTTTTCAATCCTCTTTAAGATCTCCTTCAATTCCATGCACTCTTGGCCTTCTTTCTCCTTCAGTTTCTGCTCTCTAAACCTAACCAACAAGTCAAGGAAGATTCTAGAAGCTCAAAGAGCTCATTAGCACAAGAGGTCCTTCATAAAACACAACAAAACCATGCAAGTCCTAAACTTTACTTAAAATGCAAGAAAACTCCCTATAAAACTACTAAATTACCAAAACAAAATAAAGACTAACGAAAAGATAAAAATGCATGATAATGCATGAAACACTACATGAGACTCAACAAAAAGACTCAAAACAAACAAAGAAATGACCCTAAAAACACTACTAAAATAGGGTCATCAATATTAAGCCCCAAAACTATTCAAAAGGATATAGGTACACAATTGATAAAGAGGAAATGATGAAAACACCATTGGTTTAAACAGTAAAGCTCCTAGAGAATCAGAAAATACAATGCTTTAGATGAAAACCTAGCTTGAAACAACTAAAGTAAAATAAATAAATTAAACACTCATACCTATTAGTCAAACTTCCAATTTCGTGGCTTATGTTCATGAAGGATGACAGACGCTCTGAAACGCAATAGTTTCTGCAAGTGCGAAGGCAATCGCTACTCTCTTCCACCGCCATCATCAATCAATTGTGTCCACACTTCACCGCCCAATTCCCAAAACCTAAAAATCCATTTTTTATGTTGTTACAGTGCTTACTATGAACCCGAACGATGAAAACTCTCTGAAATTTAAGGAGTAAAAGCATAAAGGGGTGAAATCAAAACTAAGAAAAAGGGGTAGGAAAACGTCTTACTCACCAGAATGAACGATTCCTAGATGCGAGAAAGAGAAGCAAACCTGAAACATTGTAGAAAACTTTGGACAATCAAGATTAAATCTTTCAAACCTTATGGAAAAATCTGAAGGCGTAAGAATCATGGAAAGCGAAGATGGAATCTAGAGGAAAACTGGTGACAGTGCTTACCTTTGGAACATAATAGAACATGACAGGTGAGCTTCAGAGGAAAAGGAAGAAGATGCCGCAGTGTCAATTGGGGAATCGAAGTGGGTGGGGGGAAGTGGTGGCTCTCACGTGGGCTTAGAGGAGGAGGGCGTCGAGGGGCTTCTGATCGCAGATGAAGCCGATGATGAGGGTGTTCCAGACGGCGGTGGAAGGGCGAGGGAGGGTGTCGAGGAGGTGCTGGAAATCAGAGGTAGACATGGAAAAGCTGTGTCTGAGAGAAGGTTTTAAACGAACTTAGAAACCTAGAGAAACGGCTGAGAAAAGGAGAAAAGGAAGAAGGTAAGGTGAAAGGGGAAACGTCTGTATTTTGTTGAAACTGAAAAGCGTTTCACAAATTTAATAAATCCCTTGAATGAAAGAAGGAGTGAAATTGATATGAATGAACGGCTGAGATCAAACCTGAGTGAAATAAAATGAATTTTTACAAAAATATCCATGTCCAGCTTTCATAGTTATTGGAATAAATTGTTGAAGGACTTTTTTGCCCCCAAGGCTGCAAAACTTTGCTTTTATATATATTATAGAAGATTATAGATAGATAGATTATAGATAGATAGATTATAGATAGATAGATAGATAGAGAGATAGATTAATCAGTGGGAATTTCTGTGTGTAGCTTCTGATCCTCTGCTTTGGAAATTGATTCCCTACTCGTTGGTGTAGTCTGTGTGGGTGGGGAGAAATGATGTGGTTTTCAGGCACAAACCTTTCAGCAAGGAAGAGGTATGGGATCTCCATGTGTTGAGGATTGTTTGGTGGGTGAAAGTGTAAGGCCCAAGTTTTTAAGCTTGTGTCAAGTAAATAGAATCCTATTCACGATTAGGGTTGATGTATCGTGAAGGGAAACCTGAACTAGAGTTTACCAAATGAAATAAATATGTGAAGGAGAAAGTTCAGGAAAAGTCTGAGGATTGTATCGAAGTCGATTTAAGTTATAGCACGACTAATATTCGCTTTAAAAACCTAGGACAAGAATCTTAGGAAATAACACTATGTTCCACCCTTGGAACACTGTAGGATTTTAGTCCAAAAATCTTCAGAGAAATGTTAGAACTTCTCTTTTTCCATATATCAAAATCGTTTCGAGGCGAAACTCTAGGATCTACGAACGTCTGATTCCAATCATCGGAAGTTTGCCGAAACCGAAACCCTGGTATTTCAAAACCCTAGAATCAACCGACAATGAAGACTTTTTCTATTCGGAACATCAAATGAAGATTCTACACGCGTACACCCATTTCTCTTGATGATTTCAATCTTTCTTCAGAAGGAAGTTTTCCATTCCGACATTCGATGCAAAAAGCAACTTATCGGGTAAAATAGTTTTATACCGATTATGCATTAGTCACTAAAAATACAAGGAGACCTCATTTTAGTTTTGGAATTCTTTCGCCAAAACCTATCTTAGAATTCATGGAGAATGACGCCGGAAAAATCAGATTCGCGAAACTTTCATTTTCCCGCGAATTTCCATCTTCTATATATAGCAAGCAAGTGAGAAAAAAACACAAAACTCCTCCATTTTTCTCTCCAAGGCCGCGAGTTCATCCAAGGAAGAAGGAAGAAGAATTTTCTTCATTACTTGCTTGATCGTTGATCCGTTAGTTGCTGCTTCAAGGTTTCGAGGTATAGTCGCTAATCCTTACCTCTGATCGCTTTTTCCATAGCTTTTCTGTAGACTTTTCTGAGCTGATAGTTTATGGGTTTTTGCAAAACTATCCCGAATCTTTCATTTCTGATTCTAAACCTCTTCCTTATGTGCCCAAGATCACTTCTGCCGGGTTAGATTTTCCGTTATGTCGCCGGAATTCCGCCGGAATCAATTTTAGCCTTAAATACCCATTTTTGGAGTTTTTGGAGTAAAGCTTCAACCTTTAGGCTGAAAACTATCGCCTTAGCTTAGTGCTAGTAGGATTAGTTGTCATAAACGTCGTTAGTAACGTCCCTGTCAAATTTGGTTTTTGGGATTTCAGTTTTGAAATTTCTAAGTTAAAAATCATGACCAAAATACCCCTACGACAGTTTTTGATCCGATAATTTTTCCGAGTTCAGAATACCCTTAGTTACGGCTAATGATAGCATAGGAACCAAGTTTGATCGAAGAAAAATCGAGCCCCATAATTGTGAAAAGTGGCCGAACCTATTAGGGGGGGAGGAGGAAAATTTCCTTTTCCGAAAACTTGTCTTTCGCGCTAGATTATCGTACCTTAGAGTATAGATTACTTCTTGTAACCTTAGTAAGTATCGATAGCTTAGTTTTCGATAGATTCTGATAGTATTTCTGTGGCTTTGCTTTAAAGGAACTTTTGAGGAATTTCCTGAGGAGCAACGCTTTGCTTGTGAGGAAGAGTTAGAAGATAATCCTGGAGAACCTACAGGTGAGGGCTTCTCACTGAATCTCTAGTTAATGCTTAGGGTCGATGCTTTCGACATTGTTTACTGTTTATGCACTTGTTTGTGCTTGATTGGAAAAATGTTTTCTGAGGCTTCGGCTGACAATGTAGATGATAAATCTACTGAATGCTTTTGAGATTGAATCTTCATGCTAAGTGCTAATTGGGTAATTTAGGATGTGTGGTGCATGCCTTATATGCTAAGTGCTATGTGGTTATTGCTTAATATATTGATATATGACATGTTGATGTAAGATCAAGTTTTGATCTAGTAGTACAACTCTATGTTTTGATGATTACAAGTTAACCTTTTGATATGAACAATTGTGGTACTCTAACGTGTTTTTCTGAGTGTGCTATTTACAGGCTCTGACCTCAACTCAATCTCACACAAATCAGAAGCACTGTGTATAAAGAGTAACCCAAGCAACGCTTTCGCATTCACCATGTTCAGTATGAACAGTGGAAAAGCTTCAGAAGTTCTGAAGCTATACAAACTCTGATGTGGACTCAGTCGCTAGAAGCTCTGAAGATCCAGAAGTTCTGATAACCAAGAAACACTGAAGGTTCAGATGTTCTGATGGTGTAGAAGACTCTGAAGATCCAGAAGCTGAATAGTGGAAACTCTGAAGTCCAGAAGCAAGAAACTCTGAAGGCCATGTTCTTCCCTCTGAGTTCAGAATCAGAAGATACAATGGTCAGAGGATCTGTGCTTTCCCTCTGACTCTGATCAACCGGCTTCACAAGTTCCAATATGAAGTATTCCTCTGATCAGAAGTCTCCTAGGTTAAAAGGTCAAGTCGCTATCCAAGTACAAAAGCAAGTGTACCTTCCTGACGACCTACCTAACGTTCTCAGCCACAGCAGAAGCTGGATTTTCCAGAACTGCCCTCCAACGGTAGCATTTCCCATGCAACGCTCAACCCTAATCCTTGGAGTATATATAGAGGCTGAAGATTGAAAGAAGCGGCTAAGAAAAAAAAGAGAAGAAGAAAATACACACGCGCAAGACATATTCAAATTATTCTAAGCTTTCTTTCATCTGAAATTCATTGAGTTTACTATTAGCTTTTTAGAAGCAAATCTCTTGTAAACATTTCTTTGATAAACAGTTT
The DNA here is from genome assembly GCF_012489685.1 of Lotus japonicus. NCBI lineage: Eukaryota > Viridiplantae > Streptophyta > Magnoliopsida > Fabales > Fabaceae > Lotus > Lotus japonicus. The sequence goes on from NC_080045.1 coordinate 13,812,183, forward strand.
GTTTAGTTCCTTTAGGAGATCAAGGTTGATCGGATCCTAGAGAAGACTAAGAGAGTGAATCTTAGTGTGAGCTAAGTCAGTGTAATTGTTAGTCACTTGTAGGTTTCAAGTGCAGTTGTAACTCTTACCTGATTAGTGGATTGCCTTCATTCTAAGAAGGAAGAAATCACCTTAACGGGTGGACTGGAGTAGCTTGAGTGATTTATCAAGTGAACCAGGATAAAATCCTTGTGTGCTTTTCTATCTCTTATCTTTAGCACTTAAGTTCTCGAAAGATTTGTCAAAATCTTTAAGGTGGAAGTTTTGTACTGAAAACGTTATTCAAACCCCCCCTTTCTACCGTTTTTCATACCTTCAGAGATGCAATGAGCTGAGGAAAAAGTCCATAGCTGAGGAAAAAATCAGCATTTTGAAATGCCATGAGCTGAAGCGCTCAGAGATGCAAGATCTGAGGAAAAAGTCCATAGCCTTGAAATCCAAATCTGAAAAGGCTAAGGTTGACAAGTCAAAGGCTCTTCAAGCTGAAGAAGAAGAATCTGAAGAAGCATCAGAAGATTCTGATGAAAATGAGCTGACTCTGATCTCCAAGAGACTCAACCGCATCTGGAAGCACAGGCAGAGCAAGTTCAAAGGCTCTGGAAAGGCAAAAGGAAAGTATGAGTCCTCAGGCCAGAAGAAGTCTTCAATCAAGGAAGTCACATGTTTTGAGTGCAAAGAATCTGGGCACTACAAAAGTGATTGTCCAAAGTTGAAGAAAGACAAGAAGCCAAAGAAGCACTTCAAGACCAAGAAGAGTCTGATGGTGACATTTGATGAATCAGAGTCAGAGGATGTTGACTCTGATGGTGAAGTCCAAGGACTCATGGCCATTGTCAAAGACAAAGGAGCAGAGTCAAAGGAAGCTGTTGACTCTGACTCAGAATCAGAAGGAGATCCTAACTCAGACGATGAAAATGAGGTATTTGCTTCTTTCTCTACCTCTGAACTGAAACATGCTTTGTCTGATATCATGGATAAGTATAACTCTTTATTGTCTAAGCATAAAAAGTTGAAAAAGAACTTATCTGCTGTCTCCAAGACTCCTTCTGAACATGAGAAAATTATTTCTGATTTGAAAAATGAAAATCATGCTTTGGTAAATTCTAACTCTGTGCTTAAGAACCAGATTGCTAAGTTAGAAGAAATTGTTGCCTGTGATGCCTCTGATTGTAAAAATGAATCTAAGTATGAAAAGTCTTTTCAAAGATTCCTAGCTAAAAGCGTGGATAGAAGCTTAATGGCTTCAATGATCTATGGCGTAAGCAGAAATGGAATGCATGGCATTGGCTATTCTAAACCAATTAGAAATGAGCCTTCTGTGTCTAAAGCTAAATCCTTGTATGAATGCTTTGTTCCCTCTGGTACCATATTGCCTGATCCTGTACCTGCTAAAGTTGCTAAACATCCTCTTAAAAAGGGATCTTTCTCTATGACTAAATATCATGCAAATATTCCTTTAAAATATTATGTTGAGACACCCAAGGTGATCAGAACCTCTGGGGTAACTAACAAAAGAGGACCCAGAAAGTGGGTACCTAAGGACAAGATTATCTATGTTGCAGATATCCTTGATAGCTCCACTGAAACACCAATCATGGTATCTGGACAGTGGATGCTCGCGTCACATGACGGGAGAAAAGCGTATGTTCCGAGAGCTGAAACTTAAGCCTGGAGGTGAAGTTGGCTTCGGAGGAAATGAAAAGGGTAAAATTGTTGGTACTGGTACTATTTGTGTAGATAGTAGCCCATGCATTGATAATGTTTTATTGGTAGACGGCTTAACACATAACTTATTGTCTATAAGTCAATTAGCTGACAAGGGTTATGATGTTATATTCAATCAAAAGTCCTGCCGGGCTGTAAGTCAGATCGATGGCTCTGTTCTATTTAACAGCAAGAGGAAGAACAACATCTATAAGATCAGATTATCTGAGTTGTAGGCTCAGAATGTGAAGTGCCTTCTGTCTGTTAATGAAGAGCAGTGGGTATGGCATAGACGGTTAGGGCATGCCAGTATGAGAAAGATTTCTCAGCTGAGCAAGCTAAACCTTGTCAGGGGCTTACCCAATCTGAAGTTCGCTTCAGACGCTCTTTGTGAAGCATGTCAGAAAGGCAAATTCACAAAAGTCCCTTTCAAGGCAAAGAATGTTGTCTCAACCTCAAGGCCGTTGGAACTTCTGCATATCGACCTTTTTGGACCAGTGAAAACTGAGTCTATAGGTGGCAAGAGATATGGGATGGTTATCGTTGATGACTATAGCCGCTGGACATGGGTAAAGTTTCTAACCCGCAAGGATGAGTCTCATGCTGTGTTCTCTACCTTCATTGCTCAAGTGCAAAACGAGAAGGCTTGTAGGATTGTGCATGTCAGAAGTGACCATGGTGGAGAGTTTGAGAATGACAAGTTTGAGAGTCTGTTTGATTCCTATGGAATTGCACATGATTTCTCTTGTCCCAGAACTCCTCAACAAAATGGTGTCGTTGAGAGGAAGAACAGAACTCTTCAGGAGATGGCTAGAACCATGCTCCAAGAAACTGGCATGGCTAAGCACTTTTGGGCAGAGGCAGTAAATACAGCATGTTACATTCATAACAGAATCTCTGTGAGACCAATTCTGAATAAGACTCCTTATGAATTGTGGAAGAACATAAAACCCAACATTTCTTATTTTCATCCTTTTGGCTGTGTTTGTTATGTTCTCAATACTAAGGATAGATTGCATAAATTTGATGCTAAGTCTTCTAAGTGTCTATTACTTGGTTATTCTGATAGATCTAAAGGTTTTAGATTTTATAATACTGATGCTAAGACTATTGAAGAATCTATTCATGTTAGATTTGATGATAAGCTTGACTCTGACCAGTCAAAGCTAGTTGAAAAGTTTGCAGATCTAAGCATTAATGTTTCTGACAAAGGCAAAGCTCCAGAGGAAGTTGAGCCAGAGGAAGATGAGCCAGAGGAAGAAGCTGGTCCCTCTAACTCACAAACTCTGAAGAAGAGCAGAATCACTGCAGCTCACCCTAAGGAATTGATTCTAGGCAACAAAGACGAACCAGTCAGAACCAGATCTGCCTTCAGACCCTCTGAAGAGACCTTGCTGAGTCTGAAAGGATTGGTGTCCTTAATTGAACCCAAGTCCATAGATGAAGCTCTTCAGGACAAGGATTGGATTCTGGCCATGGAAGAAGAATTGAATCAATTTTCCAAGAACGATGTTTGGAGCTTAGTGAAGAAGCCTGAGAGTGTCCATGTTATTGGAACGAAATGGGTATTCAGAAACAAGCTGAATGAGAAAGGAGAGGTAGTCAGAAATAAGGCAAGGCTAGTTGCTCAAGGCTACAGCCAGCAGGAAGGAATAGACTACACTGAAACATTTGCTCCAGTAGCAAGACTGGAAGCAATCAGACTGTTGATCTCTTTCTCAGTAAATCACAACATAGTTCTACATCAGATGGACGTAAAGAGTGCCTTCCTAAATGGTTATATCTCAGAGGAAGTCTATGTTCATCAACCCCCAGGTTTTGAAGATGAAAAGAAACCAGACCATGTGTTCAAATTGAAGAAATCACTCTACGGTCTGAAGCAAGCTCCCAGAGCATGGTATGAGAGACTTAGCTCATTCCTTCTGGAGAATGAGTTTGTAAGGGGTAAAGTAGATACAACTCTTTTTTGCAAGACTTATAAAGATGATATCTTAATTGTGCAAATTTATGTTGATGATATTATATTTGGTTCTGCTAATCAATCTCTATGCAAAGAATTTTCTGAGATGATGCAGGCTGAATTTGAGATGAGTATGATGGGAGAATTAAAGTACTTTCTGGGAATACAAGTTGATCAAACACCAGAAGGAACATATATCCATCAGAGCAAGTACACTAAAGAACTTCTGAAGAAGTTCAATATGCTGGAATCTACAGTGGCCAAGACTCCAATGCATCCAACATGCATTCTGGAGAAAGAAGATAAAAGTGGTAAAGTATGTCAGAAGCTCTATCGTGGCATGATAGGTTCACTTCTATACTTAACTGCATCTAGGCCAGACATATTATTTAGTGTTCACTTATGTGCTCGCTTCCAATCAGATCCAAGGGAAACCCACTTAACTGCTGTTAAGAGGATCCTAAGGTATCTGAAAGGCACCACTAACCTTGGCTTGATGTATAAGAAAACATCAGAGTATAAGCTTTCAGGTTATTGTGATGCTGATTATGCTGGAGATAGAACAGAGAGAAAAAGTACTTCCGGAAATTGTCAATTTCTGGGAAGCAATCTAGTCTCATGGGCAAGCAAGAGGCAATCAACCATTGCACTATCAACTGCAGAGGCAGAATATATCTCAGCAGCAATATGCAGCACTCAGATGCTCTGGATGAAACATCAGCTGGAGGATTATCAGATCCTTGAGAGCAATATCCCAATCTATTGTGATAATACTGCTGCAATCTCATTGAGTAAGAATCCTATCCTACATTCAAGGGCAAAGCACATTGAGGTAAAGTATCACTTTATTAGAGATTATGTGCAGAAGGGCGTACTTCTTCTGAAGTTTGTTGATACTGACCATCAATGGGCAGATATCTTTACAAAGCCCTTAGCTGAAGATAGATTTAATTTTATTCTGAAAAATCTAAACATGGACTTTTGTCCAGAGTGAAGATGGATCAGAACCTCTGACTATGATACTTCTTGATCAGAAGATGTCTAGTCCAGAAGGTAACTCAATCAGAGTGTGTGTACCCACTGGTACTGACTCTGAAGCTGAGACAACAACACGTGCGTCAGAATTTCTGATGCATAGTTCCTTGTGCCCGTGTGACAGTCTGTTATGATTGCGTGTAGATATGCTTATCTCCTGTGTGTGATTGTGTATTTTACTGTTACTATCTATCTTTAATTTTCAACCGTTGATCTTAAAGTGCTTTTTGAATCAACAACGGTTATTTGATAAAACCCACTATACACACACGTTCTCTCTCACTTCCGGTTTTCACTCTCGCTCTCTCTGCTTTTCAAAACCGCCTTGTTCTCGACTTCTCTCTCGATCTCTCTTCATCTTTTACCTTCGTCTTCTACCTTAAACCTTCAACCTCTTCAAAATGGTGAGACAAACCAGAAGATCTACTGCAGATGCACCTCAGTTCCCTCACATGGTAGTTGGTCTAGCAACGGGTCAAAGGGGCTCTGAGATTCCAACTCAAGAACAAGTTCAAGCTCAAGAACAGAGTGTTCTAATTGCAGAACGGGGCTGTGCCGTTCACTGTGTTTATCCTCCTGAGGAACTCCAAGTCCTGGCAGAATGGAGATTCAACCTCGACAACCTGGCTGCAAATGGGTTTGATCTTCGTCCTGAAGTCCAAGCTCAAGGTTGGGGAAACTACTTCAATCGACTTCGAGGACCGGTGTATGATAGATTGGTAAAGGAATTCTGGAAGCACGCCGACTACGATGATACTCAGGTGGTCTCTCACATTCTTGGAAGGAAGATCATCATCACTGAGAAGTCATTCGTAAATCTGCTAGGTGCAGAAACTGCTCTTGGGTATCGGTTCCAACTGACGGAATCGAAGCTGAAACCCAGCACCAAGGACATAGTCAACCAGGCTCTGTACACCACCTTCAAACCGGGCAAGACTAGTTACAAGGTGATGGATCTTCATCCCAAACTCAGAATCTGGACAAGATCCTGCTCAACTGCATAAACCAGAGACCGAAGGGCAGTTCCCCAGACTACATCAACTTCAACCAGAAGGCGATGTTGTTTTTCATCCAAAATCAGGAGAAGATCTGCCTTCCCTACTTCCTGTTCTCTTACTTGAAGGAATGCATCCGGAAGTCTTGCACCACCGCCTCCATCAAGTCTGCAATCAAGTATATCCCCTTTGGGAGACTGTTGTCTGATCTCTTGATTGAGAGTGGCCTCATTCAAGATCTGATCAATGCTGGTTGCACAGAGGATTTAAGCACAATTGTCAGTGATGTCTTCACTGCAAACTCCCTGAAGAAGATGGGTTTGATCCAGAAGAAGATTGCTCCTGCTCATGAAGACACATCTTCTGAAATCAGAGGAAGAAGGATGCCTCTGAATGACTACCCTCTGTGGACTCAAGCAGACCATCCTGACGCCATCAGATGCTATGTTGAAGACCTCAGGGCTCAAGGTTTCGAAATTGACCTTGATGATTTCGTCAACAGACTACCACCAGCTCCAGAGTTTCCTTCTCCTCCCAAGAGGAAAGCTCAGAGGAAGATGGTTCTGGACGAATCTTCTGAGGAATCTGATGTCCCTCTGGTCCAGAAGACGAAGAGAAAGCCTGATGATGATGATGGTGATGATAGTGAGGATGGTCCTCCAAAGAAGAAGACGAAGAAGGTCAGAATCGTGGTGAAGCCTACTCGGGTGGAACCAGCTGCTGAAGTGGTCAGAAGGACTGAACCTCCTGCCAGAGTGACTCGATCATCAGCACATTCAAGTAAGCCTGCACTTGCTTCTGATGATGATTTGAATTTATTTGATGCACTCCCTATTTCTGCTATGCTCAAACACTCCTCCAATCCCCTCACTCCTATTCCTGAATCCCAGCCAGCCGCACAAACCACCTCTCCACCACATTCCCCAAGATCTTCCTTCTTTCAACCTTCTCCTACTGAAGCACCTCTCTGGAATTTGCTTCAGAACCAACCCTCTAGGTCAGAAGAACCAACCTCTCTCCTCACCATTCCGTACGACCCATTAACCTCTGAACCAACCATCCATGACCAACCCGAGCCAAACCAAACAGAACCACAACCCAGAACGTCTGATCACTCTGCTCCCAGAGCATCAGAACGTCCTGCTGCCAGAACCACGGATACAGACTCATCAACAGCCTATACACCCGTATCCTTCCCAATCAATGTTGTTGATTCTTCTCCCTCCAATAACTCTGAATCCATTAGAAAATTCATGGAGGTTAGAAAAGAAAAGGTATCTGCCTTGGAAGAATATTACCTAACTTGTCCAAGCCCTAGGAGATATCCTGGACCTAGACCTGAACGTCTAGTAGACCCAGATGAACCTATCTTGGCTAATCCTTTACAAGAGGCAGACCCCTTGGTTCAACAAGCTTACCCTGTCCCTGACCAACACGAGCCTATTCAACCAGAACCTGAACCCGAACATTCAGTGTCTAACCAATCCTCGGTTAGATCACCTCATCCTCTGGTTGACACTTCAGACCCTCACCTTGGAACCTCTGAACCCAATGCTCCCATGATTAACATTGGTTCTCCACAAGGTGTCTCTGAAGCTCATAGCAGCAATCACCCAGCCTCTCCTGAAACCAACCTCTCCATAATTCCCTATACTCACCTTCAACCCACATCTCTCTCTGAGTGCATCAATATTTTCTATCATGAAGCCTCCTTGAGGCTCCGCAATGTGCACGGTCAGACTGACCTCAGTGAGAACGCTGAAAGTGTGGCTGATGAGTGGAACAATCTGAGCACTTGGCTAGTGGCTCAAGTTCCAATTATGATGCAGCTCCTGCAAGCAGAGGGAAGTCAGAGCATTGAGGCTGCAAAGCAAAGGTTTGCTAGAAGGGTGGCTCTTCATGAACTCGAACAGAGAAATAAGCTTCTTGAAGCCATTGAAGAAGCCAAGAGAAAGAAGGCTCAAGCAGAAGAAGCTGCACGTCAAGCAGCAGCTCAAGCTGAACAAGCCAGACTTGAGGCAGAGCGACTTGAAGCTGAGGCTGAAGCTCTTAGATGCCAAGCACTTGCACCAGTTGTGTTTACTCCTGCTGCTTCTGCTTCCATTCCAGATCCTCAAGCTGCTCAGAATGTTCCTTCCAGTTCTACTCAGCCAAGCTCATCCAGACTCGACATCATGGAACAACGTCTTGACACTCATGAATCCATGCTGATTGAGATGAAGCAAATGATGATGGAACTTCTGCGACGATCTGACAAACCTTAGTTTTAGGATCTCTTCTTTTTCTTTCTTTTTATCTAACGTTGTTTTATTTAAACTCTGTTTCTTTTTATTTACTTATTCTATTTTATTCGTTTGTGATTATATATGCATATCTATATACTTGTGTCACATATGTTTGCTAAACTCGTTTTATTCATAATCTTTTTGCGTTTACATCATACATTACTTCCCTAAAAAGTCTAAAATGGAGGATTTCTCCTCATTCTTCTGCACTCCTGGCGCTGCTCTGACCTATCTTTCTCCAGACGCTCCAGTACATGCTGGATGTTGTTGAGCCTGACCTTTAGCTCATCCCTCTCCAGACTCTCTTCTGAAGTCTTGAGCTTCTCTTCCAAACTTTCTTTTTCTTCCAGCAGCTTGAGTTCAAGCCGGCTGAGTTCTTGCACCTCCTCCACGAAGGCAAGAAATTCCTTCAGGTCTCTCTCCAACTCTGGACGCAGGTCCTCTTCCAGCAGTGTCCGTGTTCGCTCCGAGATGGTCGTTGTACCCTCTGGATGCCTGATGTTCAGGAACAAGTCCTCTTCAAAGGCCTTCTTCCTCAGCTCTTCTAGTGCTACGTTGTATGATGCCATTTTTTTTTTTACTGAAAATTATTCGAGGTGTGAAGCTTACCTTTCTCTCCAACGCTTTATATAGGCTTCACTTTCTCTCTGCAAGTTAATGCTTCTACAGTTTCTCGAGGTTAAGTTCTTGGTAACTGACCCTTCTATTTACTCACTTGACCGGTGGTAAACGTTCATCCCTTGCATTAACTCTTTTATTTATTTCGCCTCACTCTGGTTCTTACATCGTTTTTACCTTCTTTTAAACTTAGACCTTCTCTAAGGGGGAGTACCTTGTACTTCAAGCTAAGTTTTTCACACCCCAAGCTTTTTGCTTATGACAAAAAGGGGGAGTAAACCCAGTTTTTGATGTGTAAGATGTGTTAGTGTGATTTATTTTTCTTTTGGAGATTTTAAGAGTTCCACCTTCATGACCATAGATGTGTCACTGGGCAAATACAAGGAATACATTTCACTTCTTCTGAAGTGATTCTAAGTTGACTCTGATACCCATGACTCTGATACCTTGTCCATGACTCTGATCACTTATGCGCTCTGATTATTCGTTTTTCATCTATGTCATAAGTTTTTCAATCTGAACTCTTACATCATTTAGCTCAGAATCTAGAATTTACTAACGTTTTCATCAAGTATTAGATTCAGGGGGAGCTAAGCTCAGAATCAAGCAGTGACTTGAATTCAGAATGAGCAAGATAAACTATTCACATCAGGATAAGTCTTATTCCTTATCTCTAAACTCTGAGTGAATTCAGTTTAATGTTTAAGAATTGTTCATCAAAAATTTTAGTTTTGTCATCATCAAAAAGGGGGAGATTGTAAGATCAAGTTTTGATCTAGTAGTACAACTCTATGTTTTGATGATTACAAGTTAACCTTTTGATATGAACAATTGTGGTACTCTAACGTGTTTTTCTGAGTGTGCTATTTACAGGCTCTGACCTCAACTCAATCTCACACAAATCAGAAGCACTGTGTATAAAGAGTAACCCAAGCAACGCTTTCGCATTCACCATGTTCAGTATGAACAGTGGAAAAGCTTCAGAAGTTCTGAAGCTATACAAACTCTGATGTGGACTCATACGCTAGAAGCTCTGAAGATCCAGAAGTTCTGATAACCAAGAAACACTGAAGGTTCAGATGTTCTGATGGTGTAGAAGACTCTGAAGATCCAGAAGCTGAATAGTGGAAACTCTGAAGTCCAGAAGCAAGAAACTCTGAAGGCCATGTTCTTCCCTCTGAGTTCAGAATCAGAAGATACAATGGTCAGAGGATCTGTGCTTTCCCTCTGACTCTGATCAACCGGCTTCACAAGTTCCAATATGAAGTATTCCTCTGATCAGAAGTCTCCTAGGTTAAAAGGTCAAGTCGCTATCCAAGTACAAAAGCAAGTGTACCTTCCTGACGACCTACCTAACGTTCTCAGCCACAGCAGAAGCTGGATTTTCCAGAACTGCCCTCCAACGGTAGCATTTCCCATGCAACGCTCAACCCTAATCCTTGGAGTATATATAGAGGCTGAAGATTGAAAGAAGCGGCTAAGAAAAAAAAGAGAAGAAGAAAATACACACGCGCAAGACATATTCAAATTATTCTAAGCTTTCTTTCATCTGAAATTCATTGAGTTTACTATTAGCTTTTTAGAAGCAAATCTCTTGTAAACATTTCTTTGATAAACAGTTTGTTTAGTTCCTTTAGGAGATCAAGGTTGATCGGATCCTAGAGAAGACTAAGAGAGTGAATCTTAGTGTGAGCTAAGTCAGTGTAATTGTTAGTCACTTGTAGGTTTCAAGTGCAGTTGTAACTCTTACCTGATTAGTGGATTGCCTTCATTCTAAGAAGGAAGAAATCACCTTAACGGGTGGACTGGAGTAGCTTGAGTGATTTATCAAGTGAACCAGGATAAAATCCTTGTGTGCTTTTCTATCTCTTATCTTTAGCACTTAAGTTCTCGAAAGATTTGTCAAAATCTTTAAGGTGGAAGTTTTGTACTGAAAACGTTATTCAAACCCCCCCTTTCTACCGTTTTTCATACCTTCAGTTGATTGGTTGTGCTGAGTTATTTATACTTATGCAATGAAATCTGAGTTTCTGAACGGTGAGAATAGCGGGCAGGTCATGCCGATTTTATTTTGAGAGTTTTGAGAAAGCTTGATAGGACGAATGAGATTCGGGCCTTGTTAGGATGTTTATGGATCGAGACATTCTCTGGTGTCAGTTGGGGATTAGGAGATCCCGAGAACTTATAAGATTTTGCGATAAGACTAAAAGGATATTATTTTGAAAAGAAAACTCATAAGACATTAAACAACCTCTAAATCTTCAAATAATGATAACAAACTCGAAAGGAAGCTTCGGATGCAAATCTTAGTTTTGGAAAACGAGAAGTGTCGTCGGATCCAAGTGTTGAGTATGTTGATGTTCTTGTGCTGTTGGAGCAGCTGTGTTGAGTATGTTGATGTTCTTGTGCTGTTGGAGCAGCTGTGTGGTTGGGCTATCCTGGGGATAAGTCCGGGGAATTGATAGTTCCCGAGTATGTTGATACTCTTGCTCGTTGAGTAGTTTTGACCATCGGATTGAGATGAGTCGGATGATTTGGAGATCATCATGAGTTATGTGTTGTTGTGAAGTGTGTCTTTTGTCGCAGAATCGACTGTTACCTTAGGGTAAGCTTTTAGAGACATTAATTTAGCTAGAACACGTGGCGACGTGTCGAGTGAGATCGGAGACGTTGTTTGACTAATCATCCTGCATTCATGCAACATTAATGAGGTATTAACACAGGACGTACTCTGGACCTCGTCGGATTCCAAAATGGTCATAAGACCCGGATTTCCGTGTAAGAGCGTCTGTAGACGTCTCTTGTAGCAGACCGAAATGGCAGACCTACGGGTTACGGCTGATCTGACTACCGCTGTCGTTGGAATAAGAGGCACGCGGGCCGAAATGGTCCCACCGTGGCTGGTGCTAGGGCTGATCCGTTGATGTCCATCAGTTCCGGATTGCATATTGGTTGACTGGGTTAACCTGCATATCATTTCATGCAACATGCATACTGACTTAGTTGATGAGTGTGTGTGATACTTGTTAATTCTATTTGAGGCATGTTAATTGTGATTACTGTCGTTTATGTTCATTGTGAAATATGCAACCCTAGGATGTTATCCCTAGCTATAAGCCTAAATGGCTATTTCCTTATCTGTATCTATCGGTGGTACTATTTATATAATTCTTTGAAGTTGACCCTCGCGTCTTCTGTGTGTGCTTTGGCGGACAAACGCCCATTGTCAGATGTCTTTGACGGGCTAGCTCATGATGGTTCACCCTTCGGGGGGAACTAGGGTTGGGATGCTGGAACAGGAGTGCATCGCGGTAGCGAGAGAAGGACGGATGGTGTACATAGACTAGGTCGTTCTGGATTTCAAATTCGGACGACGATCATGCTAGCATGTAGGTTTTAGTGCTGGTGTGAGCTCCTCAAGATGGGATTAGTGTAGGAGTAGAGTCTTAGCTCTGAACATCATTTGTTTCTTTTGGGACAGGGTAGTTTCTCACCTATAGCTTTTTGTGTGGTTTCTTTACGGGAATCACAGAGAGTTGGTTGGACATAGGAGGTCTTGTTTCAGGCCGATGGGCCAGCTCATTCTCAGTTTGAGGGATGGTGTTGCGGACACTTCACCTTTACTTTCAGTCTGTACATATTGCCTTCGGGCGTTACACTTTTCTTTCCGTCACTGAAGGTTTACTCGTGACGAGGTTACTACTACAGCGGGGGCTGTTTATATATTGTATATTAGTTCTGATTATTGTTATTGTTGGGTTTTATTTAATTCAGTCTTGTCTTAGTTATTATCAAAAAAAAAATATTCACGTTTTTCCGCATTAAGTTTATTTTTGGTTACTAAAGTGACGCCACCGAAATCGGGGTGTTACAGAAAGCCTATTGGAAGGACTACCCCTTCAATTCGGATCAATTCAGCACAAACTTCTGCAATATCAAAATTTCTAGGAAGGTTCATATTCCTAGATCAGCGTCCTGGCATCCCCCATCTATTGGAACCCTGAAGTTTAATGTTGATGGTGCCTCTCAGGGGAATCCGGGGCCTAGTGGCCTGGGGGGTGTCCTTCGTAATCACCAGAATCGTGTCCTTGGTTATTTTTCAATTAATGCTGGGTTTGGCTGGGCTTTTGAGGCTGAGGTGCGAGCCATCCTTAAAGCCCTTCTGTTCTGCCAGGAGTTCCTAATCCAGGGGGTGGTGATTGAAAGCGATTCGACAATCGCCGTTGGTTGGGTTAATTCCAAAGCAAATAGGCCCTGGAAATTACTGAATGAGCTTAACCAGATTGATTCCTTGATGGTACTAACTAAATGCTCCAAGGTGGTTCATATATTTCGTGAAGCCAACGGTCCTGCTGACTCGGTGGCTAAAGCGGGGTGCAACAGAACAAATTCTCTTTGGTGGTGCTCCGGTTCGTTGTGAGGTTGCCTTAGTGCCGTGTCTCCTTGCTGCTGGTGATCCTGGATGCTGGCCTCCCTGCTTTCCTTTTTGTTACTTGTTGTTACTTGCTTTATTTTGTTTTTGATCTGTTATGTTTTTTCTCCCTTAGTTGTAGCTGTTTTTGTTCCTTTGCCTGTTCTTTTTCTTTCCGGTTTCGTTCCTCTGTACTGGGTGCTTTGCACCGTTCCTTCCCTTTTCTTTATAATATATTGGTTTATTCTCAAAAAAAAAAAACAATATAATAAAACTCAAATTGGTCATCTCAACTTGGTGAAGATCATAAGTCAGTAGGTCATTTGGTTGAACATATTAAACCGTATGTAATCAAAGGTTGTGATGGCATCATGATTAGGGGATTAACACAATAAATTAAGGTTAATCATTCAAGTCTTTGTGATTAGGTTGGTGGGGGTGGGCTTTGTCTTGTATAGTTTTGTGGTTTGCATTGTTGTTTGTTCTTTTGGTTGGTTTGATTGACTTTTGGAGGGGGGGGGTCTATGTACTCTTTATCTATTATTATTAATAAAATTTTAATTTCGATTTTTTTTTATTGTAAACTTATCATACAGATTTGGCCAAGAACTCGATGTGATCGTTCCCATCGATTGTAATAAAATACTTCGACAAAAGTGTTTAGCGAAACGTTGAGCACGACACATCGCAGGCTTGCAGCGAAAGCGGTGATAATTATCCATACGAGGGAATAATTATATGATCTTTTGCTGCAAAACAAAGACAAACAAGCAGAGTGATAACTTTTACTTGGAGAATAAGTCATGAATCATGTTGAGAGCTCAAGATTGAAAAGAGAGAAGCTTCACGTATGATATAGGGAGAAAAATCCAATCGATGAAACAAAAATTAGATTCAAATAAAATGGGCGGACAACTCTCGAACACAATATCACGAGATGCAAAACAACAAAGAAGAAGAAGAGGCGCACAACTCGGGTCATGTGATGGTTTTAATGAAATTATCTCAGCCATTAAGATTTAATAATTGGATGGAGGAGACAACTCTTTCAAGTTACTCGTAGAGTAATGATACAGAGCCATAACCATGATTGCACAAATCATCGACTCCTATATCACTTGTTAGGGGAGATAAATGTGGAGCTCCTACTTCATACTTAAATTCTCAACAAATTTTTTTTTGATAGGCAAATGTTAGTGGTTAGTTGTTAGTAAATTAGAAAATCCCTTCAAATTTCCCTTCCAGGATTCGAACCCTGACCTTCCCCTCCCCAACCCTTATGTCCCCTATCTCTTACCACTTGAGGATATGTGGCAAGAAACTCAAGAATTTTAATTTGGTCCACTTAGAATTTAAGCAAAGCCCGGTTTATTTCCTCCGAAACCGCCACACATCTACCGCTCAAAAGTCAAAACATATAAATATGTAATTGTTTTATCAACGAATTCTACTGAAGCGCCGTCGTTCCATCTTTCTTCTTCACCTTGATAACAAAAACCCTAATTCGAGTCCACAGAAGAAGAAGACCAACCAAAATCTCAGAAACCCTAACAATCCAGGAACGCGAAAATGGGAGGCAAGTGTCCGCACCGGCACGTGAAGAAGAGAAGATACTCTCACAAAACTGCTCGCCGCACCAAATTCCTCAACATGGATATCCTTTTTGTTGTTCTCTTTGATTTTTTCCCCAACCCTAATTTTCACTTTTTCGAATTTATTTGGATCATGTGATTCTTGACTGGTGAATTCGACACGCGATGATTTGGTTTATGCGCAGCTTAACAAGCCTGATGAAGAGAGGATCCCTTTACCTGTAGATGAAGATTTGCCTGGAATGGGCCAGTACTATTGCCTGCACTGCGAGTATGTTGCTAAATTCTTATTCTTGATTCTTATGTTGTGCTTTTTTTGATTTATGTAAAAAAGTTTGCAAATTTAATGATTTTGTGATATGGGTATGAAAAGTTTAGTGTGTTAGTGTTACTAGAATACTGCCATACTAAGTGTTGACAGAGGGTTTGGAGCAACTTAGGAGAAAAATATTAGTTTACTGATTATTTAGCGCGTGTTTGGAATCTCTTCTACAATTGATTTTGAAGCTAGAATAACTTTGGGAAGAGGCTTATGTGAATAGCTTTTGTTATAGAGAAACTGATATTATTTGAATTGGGCTCAGTTCATTTTAGTTTTCGATTTCATCGTTGTATCCTCTTTTGGTCCATTCTTTTTTAGTTATTGGCTGGGTTTTTATTAAGCAGTGATTTTTCTTTTCATTTCTGCAGCCGATACTTTTCAAATGTAGCTGTGAGGGATGAGCATTTTAAGAGCAAACGACACAAGAAGCGGTATGATATCTCCCTCTCTTATTTTCAATCCTATCAAACATTCTCCCTGTGTTAATATTGGGGAAGAGTTGTTAGATTGATGGTGTCATTTGAGTTTTGAAGTTTTCTGCTTAAGAACACATAAAGCTGTTGGACACTTGGACGGAACATACCTTAGGCTGTGTTTGACTTGTATACCGAAGAGAACAGAGTAACCTGTCTTGTTCTGTTCTTATTTTTATTCTACCCTTTTATATAGAGTTAAAATATACTGCTTTTCGCACTGTTTGTGCTGATATCTTTTGCATTTTCAGTATACACCAAACATGCTACATAATCCATATATTTGATTCTGTTTTCTTCTAACGAGCTGAAGCTTGTTTCGCTAAAATATATTAAGGTTTTCGAGTTGAGTTGAACTGAATCCTAGTAAGCTCAAGCGTCATTTACCAAAATATATTGAGCTTGAGCTTAATCAAGCCGATATTTTTGTTTCATCTAGGCTCTGTCAACAAAAGGTGAAATGACCAAACCTTTAACTTCAAAATCACACAAATGTGTATGTTTGGATTCAAGTTGACATCAACTTGAAAATACATTTGAGCCAAAAGAAACAAGGAGTTCTTTTCATATTAAGGTGTCTCATAACATATGAACTGAAAACCGAGCACACAGGGTGTAATTTCGCACTAATACCAATTGCATTACGAGCATGTTAGCTGCTATCCCACCTTGTTGGAATGCTTTACTTCTGATATTGGTGTTTCTTTGTGCAGTGCAAAACAAATGATGGGACCTGCACCACATACTCAACTTGATGCGGATTTAGCTGCAGGGATGGGCATGCCTGATAATGGACCAAAGCTGATGTCTATGTAACTTTCTTCTTGAGATTGTCTGAGAAGTTGGTTTTTAGGATATGATGGTGCTAGTTAGTCTATTACACATGAGCAATTTTACTTTCAATATTTTTTTTTTGGTGTCTTGTAATTCCTCCTCCTAATATAAGCCTATTATGTATGGAGCATTTACCAGCAAAATTTTGGACGAGAGCTAGAAGAGCCCCCTTTTAGTAATTTTATTCAGAGTTATCACACTATAAATTGCTAACTAATTATAATAACAAATGTTGTGGCTTTCTAATAATATAAAAATTAGGTTAAATATGTTCTAGGTTGCTAACATATAGGATTAAATCCATGTAGGTCTTTAGAAATTTTTTTTCCATGACTTTTGGTCCTTAACGAAGCTTTTTTTAATTCAAAAAAGGACAATTGACTTCATGGTGCTCACATGATCCGTCACGTAGACTTTTTTTATATCACTTGTCTTCCTCCTCCTACCCAACCTCCACAACCACCACCCAGCTCTTACTTAACCACCACCCAGCCCTCACCAACCCCCTCCTCCCCCTCTGTTCCCCTACCTCTACAACCCCTTCCCCTTCCTCCACTTCCCCATTTTTTAACCTTTACTTGATATTGATAAGATTCTGAAGTTTTGGATTCAAGAGGAATAATTGATATTCATTGTATTGTTTTCCCCAAATGTTATTTTTGAATGTTAAAATCTTAACATTTCCAGGGAATTTGCAATTTGTTTTTCTTTTATGAGCGGAAATTTGTAATTTGTAAATTCCTTTTCTTCCCCGATTCCGGTCTTGCCCCATATGTTTCAAATGACCTAAATATTTATTACATAGTTGGACCATTAAAATCACCTCAATGTAATGTTCTAGCTCTTGTTATCGAAAGTAGACTACCTTTATTCTACCCCAAACTTGCACAGGGAAGACAACAGAGATGGAAAAGTCGTAAATTGATTTGATTTTCGGAGGTTTACCCTAGTTGCTCCTACAATTTTCACTCTCCAGCGTGAAATTTTTGTCTATTAATTGGGAAAGGGGATTATGGAGGTAGGCGAAGGGAAGGAGGAAGGGCGGGGTGGAGGCTGAGTGGTTGTTGTGGAGGTTGGGTGTGAGGAGGAAGACGAAGTCGAAGAGGAAGAAGGAGAAATAGGAGGAGAAGGACCAGATGTGATTGAAGAATTTTTAGAAGGATTAAATGTGATGTGAAAAGTCCACATAGATTGGCAATGTGAGCATCATGACGTCACTTGTTCTTATTTGAATTAAAGAAACTTTGTCAAGGATCAAAAAGTCAGGATCCGAAACATATTTAACCCTAAAAATGATTAAATAAGTGTTAACAAATACAACTAGACCATTATGTTTAGTAGGTGAAGCACTTCATATAACAACTTCTTCAAGAAATTGTTAAGCTGAAATTATTACAACCCACTTAAATCTCCTCCAGTATACTGGCAAGATACCCACATGAGTTGTTGCATTCAGGGTAAAATATAGGTTTAAATATGATTTTAGTCCCTAATATTTAAAGAGGATTCTAAGTAGGTCCTTATAAAAAAATCCTTAGCAATCAATCCTTTAAGTACATTTTTTGTTTGCAATAGTCCAATTTGAGTTTTCCCGCTTATGTTTCCCTAATTTTGACTAGTCAATGCCTACGTGCAATGTCACTCATCCTAGGTGTTATTTTTTCTATCTTCCACGTCTTCTTCTTCTTCCAACTCCCATTCACCACCCTCCTGTTCCCCAATCTCCTCCCACCACCCACCACCTTCCTCTTCCTCATTATTCCTTTCCCTCCAAAACCACCACACCATAGATTCCGACCACCCACCACACCACTTTCTTCCTCTCTTCTTCTTTTTCCTCCTCCTCCTCCTCCTCCTCTCACTCTATCACTCTAAAGAAAAACAAACCCCAAAAAGCCTATTAAGAAATAAACATTAAAAAAATTATATTCCTTCTCCCACCCCCACCATGTTCACCAAACCCAGAAATTCTCCACAAAACCCAAAAATCCAGATCCCAAATTAAAAAACTCAAACCCATAACTTTCCCTTAAGAACAACTCATCATTCACTTCAACCCACCCCCACACAATATGTCTAGGAGAAAGGTAGAAAGAAGAAAATAGGGGAGAGAGAGGTCTATGACAGATGTGTTGCGGTGTGAGTTATGCAGTATGGTCGTTAGTTCGAGCTTGGAGAAGGGGGTGATGACGTTGATCAGATCTTGGAAAAGGTTGGAACTTTGCATAGAGACCCTCAATCTGGGAGATCTCTGACTCATCCATGGTGGCCTTATCCCTCCTTTCAGTGTCAACATCAATAGTAAACAACATATCAAGGAGCTCAAGTTCTTGCGAGCCAAAATCCATGGAACGCAATCAATGCCCTCTTGGCCCGTGCAATCAATTTGAACCAACATCGTCACAACCCTTCTAAAATAAGAGTAGCTTTTTGCAAATTGAACCATAGTTCGAACCACCATCGCTGCGATTTAGGGTTTGAATTTTTAATCTAGGACAGAATTGGTCGTTCTTGCTAAGTTGGTAGGAAAGGAGAAGCGATTACCTTTTACACGAAGGAAGAAACAATTTTTAAGCCAGATGTTTAAAAAGAAGTGGAAGAAACACCAACTGAAAGATATTCAATTTCAACCAAGCCAGATGTTTAAGCCTACAACAATAGAGAATGGAAACAAGATTTTTGACCCTGAAATTTCTCCAATGTTTATCTCTTAATATGCAAAATCTTTTATGGTTAGTTTTTTCTTTAGAGTGATAGAGTTGGCAGTGGGAGGCCAGAATCTATGATGTGGTGGTTATGGAGGATGAGGAAGAGGTAGGTGGTGGGAACAGATCGAGGATAAGGATAATGGTGGGTGGGCTGGTGGAGGAAGAAGAGGTAGATAATGAAATAAAATTTAGTCAAATATAGTTGTCCACGTGGTAATCATAGTTAGATATAGGTGTGCACGTGTAATTTTCACATAATTTTAGCCCTTCAAAATTCACTTTAAACAAATTAAGTTCCTCTCCCTTTTCGCATTTTCTTCCTCCTCCCTCTCACTCATCGCCTCTTCCTCACAGGGAAGTTGTAGCCTTCATTCACCAAAAGTATAGGCGTCATCCCGTGGGATAGAGCAACCTTTCAACCTAGAAGTCGTTGTTTTGTTGTAATCTTGCAATTGCTTAATAGGAAGCGTTCTTTCTCGACAGAATGAGAAGTTCCATCAGTGAGACGTGAATAAAGAAAATGCATCACCATGCGATCCTCGGTGAAAACCGTCATAACTTGGAACTATATACATGCAGTGTCTGATATGAATGCTACAAATGCAAATCTATTTGGAAATCTTGTTAGTTTTAGTTTTATATAGAGGAGAGAGAAGGTTTGAGTGCGGTGGTTCGCTAGAAAACATGGTGGAAGAAGAGGTGATGGGTGTGAGTAGGAAGAGAAAAAAAGAGGGGAAATGGGAGAATAACTAAATTTGATGAAAGTGAATTTTGAATGGCTAAAATGATGTGAAAATTACATGTAGACACTTATATCTTACTAGGATTGTCACGTAGGTGGGTGTCTAAGTAAAACATATTTCTAAAGTGATTGGTGATGTCATAAAGACTATTTTCAAAAAAAATAAAAATTCGTGGTCTTCTCCACACACTTTGTCCTCTTCAATCTTCAGTCTGGGAATGCCTCTGATAGCTTCCTTAGCTATGACCTTCTACATGCTTTTAGGGTTTAGATGCCCTAGTTTTTGATGCCATAGTTTTGCTTCATCTTCCTTTGACACGAGACACACTGAAGTCATAGCTTTGTTCTGTGGAGACCACATGTAGCAGTTGTCTTTGGATCTCACTCTAGCCATGACCACATCCTCATTCTCATCAATGACTTTGCAGCCAGCTTTGTTGAATGAAACATTCAGGTCCAAGTCGCACAATTGACTTATACTGATTAAGTTTGTTGTCAATCCTTCCACCAGTAGTACATTATTCAGATTTGGAGAGCTACTACTAACTATCTTCCCAGATCCCTTGATCTTTCCTTTAGCACCATCATCAAAAGTAACATAACTGGTAGAATGTGGCTTGATATTGTCAAGATACATCTTCACACCTGTCATGTGCCGGGAACAACCACTATCAAAGTATCAATCGTCCTTAGAAGATACTCTCTGAGAAGTGTAAGCAACTAGTGTTGTGGCATTGTTCTTAGGTTTCCACTATCTTCTCTTTGGACTAGTATAGGTGTGCATCTGAGTAATCTTCCAATTTTGAGGAGCCCCATACAGCCTGTAACAATAGGGTCTTATATGTCCTTGCTTACCACAGTGGTGACATATCCAGTTTGAGCTTCTCATTTTCTGAACTAGAGGATAAGAATAAGGAATCTGACGATACCCATGTCGAACACCATGTTTTGACATTTGGTTTGACACCTTGAACTTAGTCTTCTTCTCAGCTGGAATGAACTTGTTACTGACCTTTTTATTTTATCTGATGTGGAGCCTTCAGCATAGCCTTAGCCTATCATATCCTTTGCCACTTTTCTTGTTTCCATAATCAATTCAAACACATCAGTTCCTTTATTCAACATATGAATAGATTTTATCATACCTTCAATCTTTGAATTCAACACAGTGACTTCTTCTTGAAGATTGCCATTTATGATCAGCAAGTTCTTTTTCTCAATCTCCAGATCTTTGATAATTCCTTCCAATTTCTTCCCTTTTTCACATGCATTCTTCCAGTTATTGAATAGAAGTTTATAGGTTTCAGCAAGTTCCTCCTCAGATATCTCACCATCACTTGACTCTGTTTCAGAGTTGAACTTCACAGTAAGACCTATGACTTGAGGTTCATCTTCCTCTTCTGTGTCATCATGAGACCAAGTTGCCACCATCCCTTTTCCTAGATTCTTTAGATATGTTGAACATTCTGCTATAATATGCCCATATCCTTCGCATTCATGACACTGGACTCCTTTGCCTTTGTTGGGTTTGTCTTCTTCCTTGTTTCTGCGAGCAAAACCAGAGTTCTTCCCAATGTCCGACCGTTTGTCTGGCACATTTGGTCTAGGTCTTCTTTCAAACCTCCTCATAACTTTGTTGAACTTTCTCCCAAGCAATGCAATTGCCTCAGACAGATTTTCATCAGACTCTTTCTCACTAGAATCATCATCATCTTTAGCCTTTAACACAAATGATATACTCTTACTCTTCTTGTCTGGCCTTTCATTCAATGGCATCTCAAAGGTTTGCAAAGAACCAATTAACTCATCAACTTTTATGTTGCCAATATCCTGAGCTTCCTCAATTGCCGTCACCTTCATATCAAATCTCTTAGGTAAAGACCTGAGAATTTTTCTAACCAACTTTTCCTCATACATTTGTTCTCCAAGAGCAAATGATGCATTTTCCATGTCTCGTACCCTCATGTGAAATTCAGAAACAGTTTCATCCTCCTTCATCTTCAGATTCTCAAACTTAGTGGTGAAAAGTTGAAGTCTTGACACTCTCACTCTTGCGGTACGTTCATGAGCCACCCTGAGGATTTCCCAAGCATCCTTAGCCATAGTGCAGGTGTTGATCAATCGGAACATGTTCTTGTCCACTCCATTGAAGATAGCATTCAGTGCTTTTGAGTTTGCTAGAGCCTCATCATCTTCTTCTTTGGTCCATTCTTTCTCAGGCTTCAGTTCAATGGTTGAAGTTCTTTCTTTGTCACTCTTCACCGGGTGCTTCCAACCTCTGACAATAGATTTCCATGTCTTGCTATCAATGGATCTCAAGAATGCAATCATTCGTGCTTTCCAGTAGTCATAGTTAGAGTCATCCAAGATTGGTGGCCTATGCACAGATCTTCCTTCCTTGCTGTTGTCCATAATACCAGAAGTATCTCCCTAGATCTCACCCAATAGTAGAACAGGGGTACCTGCTCTGATGCCAATTGAAATTCTGGCAACCGTAGGACAATTTGTTCTACCAGATGTCTAAGACATCTTGTATAACATTACAAAAGCACAGTGAATATTGCAGCAAGATATATGACTGAAAAACTAAAAACACATAGGAAATTGTTAAACCAGTTCGGTACAATATCACCTACGTCTGGAGGGTTTTCACCCAAGAGAGATAATCCACTATTATAGAGAAATTGTACACAAAAGGTCTCACAGGAACTGCCCCAGTTCAACTACCTTTTCTACCTAACTCTACCCGTGGAATATTACTTAGGTCTCCCCCTAAGTATGACAACTCCCTCTCACTCTCTCTCACAATCACTGTCACAGTGACTGAACTCAAGTATGAGTTACAAAGACAGATCTCAAGATCACACAGTAAACACTCAACTCTTAGCTCACAACAATTGCATAAAGCTGCTAAGGGTACAAGAACAATATGAACTCAATAAAAATCCTAATACAATGATACGTTCGATACCTAGAGCCTAGGTCTTGGGTCTTCATATATAGTCTTCCATGCCTTGTCTTCATTGGGCTTGAAGGATCACACGGTCCATACACAAGATCAGGAAGTTGTTATTGGAAACAACCTAGTAACAAATCTGCACAAGATCTTCGAACAATCAATAAATAAGCAGATTCTAACTTCCATAAATAGCTCCAAATACACAAAGAATATTCCTTGACGGCACACTGAAGCTTCCAGCAAAAGCCCTAAGTTGAATACAAAGCTTCACAACCAACCAACTCACAACAGATACTCAGGGACATATGTCATAGGCTCTGATGTTACAACATCGGGTCCGACAAGTTGGCACACAACATACTTAGCTAAAATTCAAACAATCAAACAAAGGAACAACAGTTCTCGTGACCCGTCGTTGCGTTTGGGGCTTGAGCATGAAAAGGAGTTGGGGTGTGATCGAGCTCATGTTGGGATGGAAGTTCTAAGAAATGGGGAGCATCAAGTTAGCGAGTCGAATGTGGGGGATGGTCATGTCCTTGGTGGAGTGGGGGTTTGGAGAAGGGCCAACCCCAGTCTCCGGGTGTAGCGATGGTTTGCAAAATTTGGAGACGACGCCCAGCCCAACGGGGAAGGATGGTGGGTCACGGCGTGGTCGCCAGCCGCAATAGACAGGTTGAGCCGCCGCGAGATTTTTTAGAGCCCGTCGCTCCCGAGGATGGGGTTACTACTAGGGCGAAGATAATTTGGTTAGTTGGAAAGGAACTCGGATTGCGTCCTAGAGGCTCAGAAGATCTTATGCTTAAGGATTTATATGCTCAGGTTAGGCGAGATCACCCTTATTTGATTTCAGTGTGTCTTGCTTTGGGGGCGTGTTAGTTTGGTTTTGTACGTTTTGCTTTGATTATCTCGCTTAGTTTGTACTCATGTTGCTTTTTTTCTCATTAATAAAAATTTGCCTTAAAAAAAACCCACTAGTAATTATAAAATAACCGTCACTAAACGTTATTTTTTTTCAGGGGGACTAAAATCAAACTCGCTTACAAACTCATGGACTAATTTGACCATTAACTATATATATATATATATATATATATATATATATATATATATATATATATATAGGGAGCATATCAGGTGAGAGGAGTGTGTTATTGTGAGAGGTGAGAGGACCCAATAATAACCCTTTGATCTTGATAAACGGTTAGGATCAATTCCAGTCTAGAAAATCCACGTGACTCTTTTTAATGTTTATCTTACAAATTCCACTCCTTCTTCTTGCGCGTGAACCACACCCACCGTTCGTCTTCTCTGCTGTGCGTTTTATTGGTTCTGGTTTCTCTTCCTTCTACCATTGCCACCGATTCTATATCTTGTATTCCTGTTGGATGCCTTCTCTTTCCTTTTTCAATTTTGTGTATCAAGATGCAATTTCAACACTTACCCAGCATGAAACCAATATTCAATCATTCTCTCCGTCCAATATCCTCATGCTGCTACTGATTTTGGGTATTTTGCAATTTAAAATGATCACCATTTTCACTTGGGGTTTTGCTCTGTGCTTGCAACAATTGATGGTAGGAAATACAAGCCTCAAGCCTATTCACCCATGGCATGACTAATTCATGGAAAAAACAGGGAATACGATGATGGCGATGAGAATAGGGGAGTTGGGTTTGGCACCCCATCTATGGGGCTTGGCACCCCACTTTATCAAATACGGAATTTAAAATTCTGTATTCTCCCTATTGAATACGGAACTTAAAATTCCGTACTGTATTTAAGCATGCGTGTCACATTTTCAACCACTCATTATATACTAAAACAGATACGGAATTTTATTTTCCGTATTGATACGGAACTTTAAATTCCGTATTTAATAAAGTGGGGTGCAAAGCCTAAGGGGTGGGGCACCAAACTCAATTCCCTGAGAATAGGAAGAACCAAAAACGCAGATCTGAAAGGAGAACAGAACAGTGGTGATGCTGCTTTTCTGTGTGACAGAAACGCAGCGGTCAAACGAAGAATAGGGGAGAAGCTTTCGTGCCGTGCACAGGAGGCTGCCTAGCCGGCATCGACGCCGTCGATGAGGAGCTCCGGTGGGTCATGGAGAGCTGCGACCAGTGACGGAGAGAGTTGCTGCGACGGCGTGATGCAGAGCTCGCGGTGGCAGTGCTGTTACGCAAGAGTGGAGCTTGTGACGGCGCGGCGGCGGTTCACACAGAAGCCATTGACGGCGACGGCGGCGAGGTTGATGGTGCTCGCCAAAATAAGATCGAACGGAGCAGGGAGGATCAGATACTCAGAAAATTGACAGGTGCGCGTGGGATTTGGAAATACCACGAAAAAGAAGTGTCACGTGAAACATTTAAGGGAGACTGCATTTCAGCCGTCGATTTAAATCCAACGATCAATATTGGGTCCTCTCATCTCTCATAATAACACACTCCTCTCACATGATATGCTCCCTATATATATATATATATATATATATATATATATATATATATATATATATATATAAGTGCAAAAGTTACTTAAAACTGCAATCGTAGTTTTGAGAAAATTGTTTTAAATACATTTAATTCATATAAATATATTAATAAAATTGGCTTCACCAATAAAAAAAGCAGAGAATTAATTTTTCCTTAATTTATAGAAAATTATTTTAAGTTATGATATTTTTATGTTAAATTTATATATTATTACACGTTTAAATGTAAAATTACTCTAATGTTAATTAAAAGGGCAACCATATAATATATATTGATAAAATTTATTTGAATATGTTAATTACTGAATAATAGTTTTACCCACTCACCAAAAATTGAATTAATAATAGATTTTATACATTATAAATTACTATTTATTTAATGTTATTGAAGAAATAAATAATTATATTATAAAAATAAATTTATCATAAAAATTTTATAATACTATTAATTATTAAATATTCACGATTTATTATTTACTAAAGTTACGCGAGTCTAGAATTACCTAGAAGAAATCCAATCATTTTGAAATTGCATGATTAAAATAAAAGATGATATATTGTATTGGAATAGAAACATTAAAAAAAATTAAATTTGGTTAGATTAAACACAATATCATATTTCAAATTTTGTTTTTTAATATTTCAATTCAGTTTCCTTTGATTTTATTATTTATTATAATTAAAAATTATTCTGAAAACTAATTTTTAAATATGTAAATAAGAATAAATGGTACATTGGTAAGTACATTGGTATACAAACCTTTTCTCTCTTATAAATAATTTATTATTGGCTTAAACCTCATATTAGTCCCTGTCTTTGTGTCGCCGTCTGAGGTAGGTCCCTGATCGGAAAAATTTATGGAAAAGGTCCTCATGAATGAAAAACGTATGGAGCCAGTCCTCGCCGGAGCCCGGAGCTCCGGCGAGTGATGAAATGACATGATGACTGGACTAATAACGCTTACGTAGATTTAAAAAAAATAAAAAATATTTTACACATCATATAATTAAGTTTTAATTAACATAAATAAACTTATTTCTTAATCTAACCCAAACTTAATTAACCAAACTTAATTCTCCCACAAACTTATCCTAATTCCCCCCAAATTACCCTAATTCCCAATTCCAAATTGCATCAACTCAGATACATCAACAACAATTAACGTTGTTGCTTCTCCCTTTCCTTCCTTCCTCCGCACACATCATCCATCATCAACCTCTGAGTCTTCATGGAGCCACCATCACGGAGCACCCAACCACCACACGATCTCCCGCAAACCAGCACCACCGCCAAACCAGTTCAAACCTCCATCTTCGCGTCGCACTATCGCTGTAGATGAATGGGTTGATGATGACGTATTCCACAAATTTTTCCGGTGAGGGACTTAGATCAGACGGCGAGACAAAGACAGGGACTAATTTGAGGATTAAGCCTTTAGTAGTTGATAACTAATTAAAATCGTTTATACAAATATTTTGACTTCAAAGTCACTCTATTATTTTTTGTAATTATTGAACAAGTCTAAAGTGATACCACACATATTAAAAATGTATAATTTCTTTATTTATTCTAAAATTATATTTTAATTTTTTCAATATTTGTTAATGTTTTCTCAAAAATGTCTTCAATTTATTAAATAAGTGAAATAAGGGTAAAATTGATAAAATAACAACGAATGTTGTATTAAATTTTCTTTGATGCATCGAAAAATAAAACACAAGCAAAGAAAACTAGAAACAAAAAATGAGACACAAAAGGGTCTCTAACGTACTCAACATCAGGAACGTCAAACACTCCCTATACAACAACTTTATCTCATGAGACAAAGGAGAGAACGTCACACTATCAACATCTTCCAACAAAGAAAACA
This sequence comes from Lotus japonicus, assembly GCF_012489685.1. Classification (NCBI taxonomy): domain Eukaryota; kingdom Viridiplantae; phylum Streptophyta; class Magnoliopsida; order Fabales; family Fabaceae; genus Lotus; species Lotus japonicus. Next base: position 13,839,222 of record NC_080045.1, read on the forward strand.
TGTCCTTACAATCAACCTCGCAACCTCTACTCCACATCAAGGAGAGACAATTCGTCATAGCCTGAGCCTTCAAGCTCAGGGTATCGCCCCTAACCTCATAAGATGGAAACCCGCAAAACCTTCTCCCCTCATGGTCTCTCACGAGCCGACCACCATACATACATCGCTCTGCTTCCCTGGAACTACCGTCTACATTGAGCTTGACGTAGTCCACAAGAGGTCCCTGCTAAACATTGCTAAGGCTTTCTCCCCCAACCTCCAGGAGATTCGTCATAAATCTAACTTCGTCGTGGTCATGGCAAAGCTTTCTCCAAGCTTCATGAACTGTCTACGAAACCTCATCCATCAGCACATTACATCTCAACTTCCACACAACAACAAAAACAATTTTTCAACAAAACTGCTTAAAAAGGCCAAAAAAAAATAGGTAGTATTAATGAACTCTAATAAACACCAAATTCAAAAAAAAAAAAAAAAAGTATCAACATTTATATATGGTGGTGTCTATTTCTGTTCTGGTCGGTCCAAGTGGCCACAAGACTCAATATCATCATAGATGGCATAAATGTTTCACAACTAAGTGAATATATATTGGCCATTTAGAATGAAAATTAGCTAAGTTGAACAACGGCAGGAACCCTAAAGAGTAAAAACAGTGTTGCCTGATCACCTATAACAAATTTGATAAAGGTTTTTTCCTCGTTGTTTGTACTGCTTTTGGCTAAACCTTTATGATTCAATCATAGTAAAGCAGATACGGGTTTATCGTCCTCAGGGACTGTGTGAATATCAGTTCCACAAGCTAAATATTGATTCGAGTGGATAGAAAAGATATTTGAAGAATTTGTTTTTGTGGTTTTTGAATATAAATGAAAGCAGTAAAAGAATCTTTACAGAGACAACGAAGAAGAAAACGTATTTAGAATGCATTCACCTAATCCTCTAATTGCTTCCGCTCAATCACTTTTGTAATAGTTCATTTCATTTATGATGCTGAGAGTTATTCACCTAACTATCCCTAGCCTAGGTGAATCTATCAGTTGGAATTCCTAGACGTAATCCCTTACCATCTAGAAAACCGAAAAGGAACAATACAACTCAGATTCTCTCTCAAAGACATTCCCAACGACCAATTTTTCCTAGAACAAGGTACCCTAGGCTTGCAAGTCCCCGTTGTCACGTCGGAAACTTCTGTTAGAACTCAGAACCCCACCTGTCACATGAAAATCCACTATTGCTCCTACCCAAGATATTCTCATTTTAGGACAACTAGTTCACTGAGTGGTTTCTCTCTTAAACCGGACCCACAATTATCTCCCGATCTCATGCTAGTCCATAGAAATCTAACACAAATCAATCGATACCTGAAGCGAGAAAGTAAAACTTTAACACAGTGTTGTGACCTAAGACATAGGCGTTATACTTTCATTTATCTAAGCATTCACCAACTCATATCAACCTCTCGATCTATTTACAAATTAGTGAAGCTCATTTGATTATCAATTGATTGGTTAAAAGCATAAAGCATAGAAAGAAACACCATGCATGGAAGATTTCCATATACATCAATGAATGAACTTAGAACAATCAAAGAGTCAAGCTATACAAATCTAAATACACAAATAGAAAACAACAACTACAAGGGAAAGGGAAGAAAGAACTGAAACCCAAGAGGAGAAGATGTAACCACAACCATGGAAGCTCTCCCAAGCTTTCCATGGCTTCCGGGAGGTTGTCACCGTCCTCCCATGGTTGCCATCACCATCTTGAAGCTCCAATCCATCCAATCCTAGCCCAGGGATCCTTCTAGAGTCGTGCCTAGCTCTCTTGCTATGAGTTTTGAGAGAAAATGGTGAAAGATCCTCAAAAAATCTGATTTCTGGCCACTTATAAGTGTTTGAGGCGGCCGACGACGCTCAGCGCTCCTCAGAGGCCGCTCATCGCCCAACTTTCTTCAGAATTGGGTTTTCTAGCCGCCATGGGCGCTCAGCGCCCCTTTCGGGGCGCTCAGCGCTCTGCTTCTCTAAAAATACAATTTTTCACTTTAAACTTGGATTCTTCATGAATTTCTTCCCTGCATCAAAAGTCCAAGTTAATCTTATGAAATATATAATATTTATACTATTTCTAAGCTAAAATTAAGTATATAATAATTTATCTACTTTGGGGGATAAAATGATAAAAAATGCAAGCATACAAGTCAAATAAGTGCTTAAAATGATATTCAAATATATGTAAAATGAGCACTTATCAGGCCGGGTCGTCGCTAAATTTTTCCTATATAACAAGCTTTTCTTATAGTCGAAGTTTTGAGATCGATTTTGTTTCTAGTCTAAGATGATCACTTGAGTTTCGAAGTAATTTTTTTGGGTACATCCCTCTGTACTCGGACAAGCTTCGTCATGGTCATTGTTATCACCACCAGACCATTCAGCTTACTTCCGCCACACAAAAAGCGGAGGTTCTAGCTTGAAGTTCTATTAGTGGAAGAACAATTTGGTGGACAAAAGGCTTTGCCTCTTGTTGACAAAGAAAAACAAAATTCACAAGTTAAAAAGAAATTTCTACAAATTAATTAGCATATAGTAAATATGTAATATGTTTTTTTATCATATGTACTGAATGTTAATTGTAAAAATATGAGTGAGCTAGTATTTAACATGTTCCAATATATATATAACAACTCTTTGCAAAAATGGTTTGATTTTGCCTAAAAATCTACGACAACTACTACAACAGCCGAAGAAACTTGCTAGCCGCCAAGATAAACTAGTAGTTGCATGTACTAGTTGAGGGTCTAGGGTCAACTGCTGGGACAATGATAAAACGACAAGATGAAGGAATTATGTACATGGACAAGATTTGAGAAAAGGTACAAGGCCTCAAATGCAGAATTAAAGGGATTTTATGGGCTTCTAGAAGATTCTAACGTGCAAAAGTATCAACAGGTTCAACCCCTTTGACTTAGAAAAAACAGTTATTGCCAATGAATCAACCGATACAATGAATGTTGGCTCAAAACAAGCTTTCGAGCTGACTATGAGAAGCAAAGTACTAACACCCCACAATCAGTAAATGATTGTAAAGACCGAGGAATGTAGGTAGTGGCAGGTAGTTGATAACTATCGTAGGTTCGCCGAATTGACCTAGGAAGGGTCATTTGTACAACACACAACTCAAACAATCAATCAAATCTACAAATTTCCCGCATTTAACTTTTGTCTTTATTTTACTATTTTTACTTTTAAGCACTTTAATTCATTTACAATGTTTCAGCCCCTTACATTTCAATCCTTTGCTTCAACCTTCGATTTTATCGCTTTAAGCCTTTTACCCATTTTAGCCATTCACTTATTTTATGGTTTTACCTTAGTCGCAACTTCTTAATAGCGATCACTGAGAGCTTTTTAGAGTGTCTTAATAACCGCTTAATTAAGTAATCATTACATTGATTTCTTAGCCGACCACAAAGCTACCTACTCTAAATCGATTTGTAAACCAATAATATGATTTATGATTTCAATATTCTTTCTGGAAAAAAAAATCCCAAATGTTGAATAGGAAAGTAGAAACAAACCAAATGTTCGATTTTAACGTTTTGACATGATTCAAAATCTAAACATAGTGTTTTTTGAGTTCAAACATGCATGGTACTTTGATCTCAATCAAATGAGAGTACGTATTGATCCCATTCCATGTCTTTCTCACACCAAAGACGGTTTATCTGTCTCTAGTGGATGTAATTACCAATAAATATGTCCACATCCTATGATCACAAGGTTAAGGCAAACGATTCTACTTCATTTGGTTGTGTCCTCCTCTTCATTTACATTATTCTCTTGCCCCCATAAATCAATACAATAGTGATTGATTTCTTCGCCAAAAGAGAGAGAATTAATATTGGGTAAGAGTTTTTAACATTCATCATCCAAAATGGATGAAGCCAATAGAATGAAAGAAGGGCACAATACTCCCCCAAATGATTACCATAAGGATGACTTAAAATTAGAAATCAATGGCTATAGAGATTCTATTGAGCATGATGACCGAGCCACAAGAACCACGGCACCGGAGCTAGGTGAGACTGTTCCGGAAGTAATAGAGCAAGAGCAATCACTCATGAAGAAGAAGAAGAGGGTTGCAACCCTTGATGCATTTAGGGGCCTCACTATCGTGGTTAGTGTACTATATAATGATATAAGGGTTCCTTTTTTTTTAATACATCGGAAAGATAAATTGCACTCGCCAGGAATCGATCCTTAGACCTTTCCTACCCAACTTATATGTCACTCAGCTCCTACCATTTGAGCTATCCTATAGGGACGATATAAGGGTCCGTTTATCTTCGCTTATTTTATAAAATTATTTATGTATTTTTAACTGTTTATATATTTTTTTTTATTAAATTAGGGTTTGTATACGCTTTTTAACAAAAATGTTGAATTTAAAAAAAATGTGATTATTTCTTTAAAACTATTTCTATTAGCTTTTGTAATAATCTATTATTTCTAGTAAGTTTTTATAGTGAAAACATTTTAATATTTTATAAACAAACATAAATTATCTCCGAATGATAGCTCAAGTGGTAAGACTTGAGAGACATGAGTTAGGGATGAGAAGATAATTCAGTGATCAATCTCTAGAGGGTGTAATTTATCTTTCCGGTGTAAAAAAAACATAAATTAATTTCTGCTTTTCAAAAAATCAATTAAAATAAAAAAAAGTGTTCAACTGTAAAATCACATATTTTTAAAGTAGAAACAAACGGGTTATAGTCTATATTTAGGAAATGAAATGAGAATAAAATTAAGTAATGTGGGGCATAAATGTTTATGTGCAGTTGATGATACTGGTAGATGTTGCTGGAGGAGCTTATCCACGCATAGATCACTCCCCTTGGAATGGATGCACTTTGGCTGATTTCGTTATGCCTTTCTTTCTCTTCATTGTTGGGGTTGCTATAGCTCTTGCACTAAAGGTACTCTTATAAAGCACTAGCTTGGGTTAATATTCTCCATTCTAATCAGCATATAGTATTAGTTGTACATAACTTGTAACATTTAACGCAGAGAATTCCCAAAGTTAAGGTTGCCGTAAAGAAGATTATCATTAGGACATTGAAGCTTCTCTTCTGGGGTATACTTTTGCAAGGTAAATAGAACTACGTACTCTGTCCCATTGTTTTAACATCCCAATTCTAAAGGATACATGACCCTATTTGGTGGTAAAAAATGATACAATCAATTGATCAGCACATATGAGTGGTATGTAAAATACTGACAATCAATCACAGTATACTATGTATGAGAAATAATGTTCATTTTAAATTTAAATTAAGACAAATATATTTTTTATGATGTGATAAAATTTAATTGAATAACCGTGTAACGTTTGTTTACTATGTATGAGAAATAATGTTCATTTTAAATTTACCTCCAAGCTTAGGCCCACTACTTTGAGCCCTGGACACCTAACCATTTTTACTTCCTATCGTTGGCAATGGTGAGAATATACATATAACACATTTCATTTATTCATAATTGAACTGAAGAAATTAACTGAATAAAATTATCATAGAGATTGTGAATAATTGCTTTGATTAATTATTGACACATGCATTTATATGTGTGTTGTTTTTACACATAGGTTAGGGGGCTTTGTGGCATTTGTCATTTACATGGTCACGATGTTCACCCTCTATGTTCCAGATTGGAGTTTCGTGGATTATAACAGTGACGAACAAAAGAGATACATGCACTGTATGTAATCTCTTTCCATTTGTACCAAATTCTCAAATTGTTACATTGATAAATTGGGTTATATATGTTCTTTTCTTCGTATTTTTTTCCTTTTCCTGCATGCAACGCAGTTGGTTATGTGGATAGACAAGTTTGGGGGATTAATCATCTTTATTCAGAGCCTGTTTGGACACGTTTGAAGGTCAGTTTATAGTACTGACTAACAGTGTTCTCAGAACCAGACCGGTCATTGTTTTTCTTTAGTTTTGTTGAATTACTTTGTCTAATCATATCTTTTGAACATTTTTTGTTGGCCATCTAAGTTTGTGTTTGGTTGAGCTAGAACTCAAAATCTGATGAGGCAATAGTACTCTAAAGTGATTAAGTTCTTTGTGTTCCACCGTGTTACCAAACATGCTATAAATAAATTGACTGTATCATTTCCCTTCTAATATTTTTTTCTATACATTTTGCAGGCATGTACATTTAGTTCTCCTGGTGATGGTCCTCTTCGTAAAGATGCTCCAACCTGGTGTCGCGCTCCATTTGAACCAGAGGGCTTCTTGAGGTAATTTTTTCCCTTTTGAAATAGATATTCATCCATTTATGATAAATGTTTTCTTATAAATAAGCTATGTTTGATGAAGAAAATTTTAACTGTCTTCTACTGCTTCTTTTTAACTAGTTCCATATCAGCTATCCTCTCTGGCACCATTGGCGTCCACTACGGCCATGTCTTGATTCATTTAATTTCAAGGTTACAAACTTTACCTCTATGCACAAAACTGTCTTGATTCATAAGTGAAAATTATACCATGTTTTGATTCAGCGTCTCTTTTCTCATAATCAATTACAGAAGCTTCTTCATAAAACTGATTTTGTCTTTAGAACGAATTTTCAAATGTGTACTTAATTAATGCGTAAAACATTTCGACAGGGTCATTCTGAGAGGCTCAAGCAATGGCTCTCAATGGGCTTTGTGTTATTGATCCTAGGCATCATCCTTCATTTTACAAATGGTGAGCTAGTGAGACATGTTCCTTGCAACTCTTAATGAGTGCTAATTGGAATTTTGTTACCATCACACACAAAAAAAAAAACACTTATTTCATCAATCTGTAGTGAGACATGCATTTCCAATCAAAAATTTCGATTTGTCTTACCGTTAGAAAATATGTAAACACTAAAATAAAATATCTCAAGGCTTGCTACTTCAACAAAAAGTGCATCGAGATATGTTATTTTCCTGTTTTCGTACTTTCTAATGACAAACCAAATAGACTTGGTAACGGAAATTCAAACACATTCGTTAAAACTTGTTGAGGAAATATACCACTAGTACAAGTTAAGTCTTACAAAATTTTCCATTGAAAACTGCAGCTATCCCAATTAACAAGCAACTCTACAGCTTCAGCTATGTTTGTTTCACAGCTGGGGCAGCTGGAATTGTCATCTCTGTGTTCTACATAGTGGTAAAGTGGAATATATGAAGTTCTTAAATAGAAAAAACCTTTATTGGTCTTTTTTATACTCTTCCATCTTATGATTCTTCTTTAATATTCTTGATGAATATAATGAAACAGATTGATGTTTGGGGCTTTCGTACTCCATTCTTGTTTTTGGAATGGATTGGAAGGAATGCAATGCTAGTGTTTGTGATGGCAGCTCAGGGCATCTTTGCAGCATTTGTAAATGGATGGTATTACAAAGATCCTGATAACTCACTAGTAAGAACCTTATAAATTACTGTTTCATTCATATTATGTATATTGTACACTTAATTGTCATGCTTATCAACTAACTAGTCAGGACTAGGGATGCTAATCATTTTTATGTCACATGAAAACAATCAAACAGGTAAATTGGATACAGAATCATGTATTCAACAATGTATGGCACTCATAGAGGTTGGGAACTCTGTTATATGTGATCTTTGCAGAAATCACTTTCTGGGGAGTGGTTGCTGGCATCTTGCATAAATTAGGAGTATATTGGAAACTGTAAATTAAATTGTAGTAATTATGAATCAACTATGTTAAGAATGTTGGCATGAGCTGTCAATTAGGCATAATTATAGATTGGTAGAATCAATTTGTATTCCCTGGGTTAAGGGTATAGCAATATTAGCATTAGATTATTTACTTCCTAAAATAGAGACCGTGATTGTCTCTTGTATTGATATATATGTCTATAGCTGCTACAGCAAAAGAATAATGAAAATATACAGAAATTCTCCATGTTGCTCTCTGTGTTAACATGGTATCAGAGCAGAAGCAACGATCCTAATCTCTGATATTGATTTCTGACCACCAGAAGTAATCACTAGCTATGGAAGAAGAAATTAATTTGGGGGAACCTGCTGATGGAAAGCAAGACAAAGGAAACCCCATGAACAAGATCTTCGAGGATTTTACAGCAAGAATGGCACAACTTCTAACTCAGAATCAGACCCAGATCCACCCACCCATGGTTGATGCTCCTGCTGCACAGATTGGCATCAAACTGGATGGCACGAACTTCCCCCTATGGTCCTAAGTTGTCGAGATGTACATCTCAGGCAAAGACAAACTTGGGTACATCAATGGAGATACTCCGGAGCCTCCAGCCACAGATCCGACATTCCGAAAATGGAGAACAGAAAATGTAATTGTGAAGGGTTGGCTGATCAACTCCTTGGATCCATCCCTGATAGGGAATTTCATCCGCTTTCCCACTGCAAAAATGGTATGGGATTCTATTTCTACAACCTTTTTTGATGGAACTGATACGTCCCAAGTATATGACTTAAAAAGACAGGTGACTCGAATGAGACAGGCCGGAGGGTCCATTGAAAATATTACAATGACCTTCAACGCTTGTGGTGAGAAATTGACTTTCGACGACCTAACCCAATGGTGTGCGCTGCTGATATATCAAAGTACAATGCAATTACCCAAGAAGACAGAGTCTATATCTTCCTTGATGGATTGGATGATCGACTTGATAAAATTCGGAGTGATGTACTGCAGCTACAACCGTTTCCCACAGTAGAGCAAGCCTATGCCCATGTTCGAAGGGAAGATATCAGACAAGCTGTGATGATAACAGGAACTGAAGATACAACTGGTGCAGTTATGGCTTCCAAGGGAATCAAGATGGGCAAACAACCACCCTCCCTCATTCAAATATCTCCTGCTGCAGGTAGTGGGAAAATGAACAAAACCGGCAAAGCTAAGGCACCATTGGAAGGGGGAGGATGTACTCATTGTGGAAATATGAAACACACCCGTGAAACTTGCTTTCAGATTCATGGGTTCCCAGAATGGTGGCATGAACTCAAGACCCGAAAAACACAGGAAAAAGCTGTCAATAGGAGCTCTGGACAGGTTTCCCTAATGAACGCAGAGCCACAATTATCCTTCACCTCACAAGTAGAATCTTCAAATGGGGTGAATGCACCAAATCAAGAAGGTAAGTGTGCTCAAGCTTTCCATACTTCTAACCAGAAAAGTAACACAGACTGGATAATTGACTCAGGAGCAACTGATCACATGACATTTGATTCTAGTGAATTTATCAAGTTCACTCCACCAAGAAGAACAAGTATTGCAAATGCTAATGGGGTCACATATCCAGTTACAGGGGCTGGAACTGTTGTTCTTTTCCATTCTCTATCATTATCTAACACTTTATTAGTTCCATCACTCTCAAATAAATTAATCTCAGTAGGTCAAGCTACTGAGGAGCTAAATTGTGTTGCTCTACTGTATCCTAATTTTTGCCTTCTTCAGGATATTCTCACCCAGGAGATCATTGGGCGTGGTACTAAGAGAGGGGGGTTATATTACATGGATGATTTCAGTCCGGGCAAGGCTTATCATATGCAACAGGAAACGAATGCAAAAGAGAAAGAGATCTGGCTATGGCATCATCGTTTGGGACATCCATCATTTAGTTGCATGAGACATCTATTTCCAGTTTTGTTTTCCAAGATAGATATTTCAGATTTTAAATGTCAAACTTGCATGTTAGCCAAAAGCCATCGTGCTTCTTATCCAATAAGCTTGAATAAAAGTGAAATTCCTTTCGCATTGATTCATTCTGATGTGTGGGGACCCTCTCCTGTTACAAATTCTTCTAGCATTCGTTGGTTTGTCACTTTTGTGGATGATTGTACTCGAATGACTTGGTTGTACTTGCTGAAACATAAAAATGATGTGTTTGGTGTGTTTCGGTCTTTCCATGCAATTCTCAGCAAAAATCCAGATCCTTCGTTCTGATAATGGTGGAGAATATATTAATAAGGAGTTTCAAGAGTACTTCAAGAGAAATGGCTTAATCCATGAAACCTCTTGTGCTCAAACACCCCAACAAAATGGAATTGCAGAACGGAAGAATAGACACATCTTAGAAACGGCCGTGCTTTATTAATTGGAGCACATGTGCCTTGCAGATACTGGGAAGATGCTGTTGTCACATCTGTACATCTATTGAACCGTATGCCTTCAAAGGTACTGAGTTTTAAAACCCCATTGGAAGTTCTTTCTACATATGTTCCCCTACCTACTATTCTAGTGATCCCCCCTAGAGTTTTTGGGTGTGTTGCATTTGTTCATCTTCATAAAAATCAACGCACAAAACTTGATCCATGTGCAGTTCGGTGTATCTTTTTAGGTTATGGGACACACAAAAAGGGATATCGTTGTTATGATCCTACCCACAAACGCACCTATGTCACTATGGATGTTACTTTCTTGGAGTCTGAAACTTTTTTCCCTCCAGTGGGCTCAAATTCTTCTTTTCAGGGGGAGATGCAAGATGAAAAGAATATTTGGCAGAATTGGCCAGGACTTGAGGTCAACCAAATTTATGTTAGTAATGATAATGCAGAGATGATTTGTGAGAATATTGGAACCGATGATGAGCAAGGAAATGAATTGAACTCTGAACTGGAAGAAAGACATGATACTAGTGAAGCTAATATTGAACATGAAGAGGGACAATGTGCTGGCATTATTCAAGAGGCTGAATCTTCCGAATTTGAAATTGACCCCCCTTACTCTTCAGTACAAGAACTCCCAACTCCTGCGAATATCACTGAGGTAAGTTGTCATACCACTCCTACAATATCTTCTCCCACTAATAACTTGGACATTTCCGCAAGTTATAATTTACCTTTCAGACATAATCGTGGCAAGCCACCAAATCGGTACTCACCAGATTTTGAAGAAAGGAGGTCAAAATACTCAATCTCCAATTATGTGTCTACTGGGAGATTATTACAGCCCCTCAAAGCATTTGTGAACAACTTATCTTCATGTTACATCCCCAACAGAATAGAAGAAGCTCTAACTGATCCAAATTGGGTTCAAGCCATCGAAGTGGAAATGGAAGCCTTGCAAAAGAATAGAACTCGGACCCTCATTTCATTGCCAAAAGGAAAGAAAACAGTGGGATGCAAGTGGGTTTTTTCCATTAAACACAAAGCATATGGATCTATTGAAAGATACAAGGCGAGACTTGTGGCAAAGGGATATACACAAACATATGGAATTGATTATCAAGAAACTTTCTCACCGGTGGCAAAATTGAGCACGGTCAGAGTTTTATTGTCTCTTGCTGTAAATTTAGATTGGCCACTACACCAGTTTGATGTGAAAAATGCTTTTCTCCATGGTGATCTTGAGGAGGAGGTTTACATGGATATTCCTCCGGGCTACACACCATCTTCTAAGGTTGAAGTTGTGTGCAAGTTGCAAAGAGCATTGTACGGGCTGAAACAATCGCCACGAGCATGGTTTGGCAGGTTTAGCTTGGCCATGAGAAAATATGGCTTCCAACAGAGCAATTCAGATCATACTCTTTTCTTGAAACACCGATTGGGGAAAGTAACAGCCTTGATAATTTATGTTGATGACATGATAATTACAGGGGATGATGTGGAAGAAATTTCTAGACTCCAAGATCAGTTGGCCACAGAGTTTGAGATGAAGAACCTTGGAGGACTCAAATATTTCCTAGGAATTGAGGTGGCTAGATCAAAGAAAGGTATATTCCTTTCTCAGAGAAAATATGTGTTGGACTTACTTTCAGAAGCGGGTTTATTGGACTGCAAGCCAGCTGATACGCCAATGGTCCAAAATCACAAGCTTGGAGAGTATGCAGATCAGGTGCCAACTAATAAAGAAAGATATCAGAAACTGGTTGGTAAGCTGATTTATTTATCCCACACCAGACCTGATATCTCCTATGCCGTTAGCATTGTAAGTCAATTTATGCATTGTCCTAGTGAGGATCATATGGAAGCTGTAATTCGGATTCTTCGTTATTTAAAATCCTCTCCGGGAAAAGGACTATTGTTCTCCAAGAATAATCATTTAAATATTGATAGCTATACAGACGCTGATTGGGCTGGGAATATCACTGACAGGAAATCCACATCAGGCTATCTTACTTTTGTAGGAGGGAATTTGGTTACATGGAGAAGTAAGAAACAAAAAGTTGTGGCATTATCTAGTGCTGAAGCTGAATTCAGAGGAATGGCAAAAGGACTTTGTGAACTTCTTTGGCTTAAAAGGCTGCATACTGAGATGGGTTTTCCACCTAGCACAGAGATGAAATTATTCTGTGATAATAAGGCAGCTATCGACATTTCTCATAATCCTGTCCAACATGATCGAACCAAACATGTTGAGGTGGATCGACACTTCATCAAACAAAACCTTGAAAGCAAGATAGTTCGCTTTCCGTTTGTTAAATCTGAAGACCAACTTGCTGATATGCTTACAAAGGCAGTTTCTAGCAAGGTCTTTCACAACTCACTTGACAAGATGGGTCTCATAGATATATTCACACCATCTTGAGGGGGAGTGTTGGCATGAGCTGTCAATTAGGCATAATTATAGATTGGTAGAATCAATTTGTATTCCCTGGTTTAAGGCTATAGCAATATTAGCATTAGATTATTTACTTCCTAAAATAGAGACCGTGATTGTCTCTTGTATTGATATATATGTCTATAGCTGCTACAGCAAAAGAATAATGAAAATATACAGAAATTCTCCATGTTGCTCTCTGTGTTAACAAAGAAGACCTGTAAATATGTAATATCTCAGTTCTTCTTTGCCTTCTTGTTCATTGTGCTAGTGTGTTAATATATTCAAATTGTCCTAATCAAGTGAACTAGTACTATAAGCAAAATGTGAACATAGAACACAAAAATAGATGAGACATAAAGCATGTGATCTTCTTGTACTATTGATGGAAATGGTAAGAAATTACAAGTAAAACCAGTGCTGGCTATGTTCGCAAATGTATGAATTGTCCATTTTATCAGTATCTATTATAATATAGTAATGCTAAAGCGCGCAATCTAACGTCGCCACCTCATTCTTCTATTCTCACACAAATTTGTCATGTCAGCTTTTTATGTGAGGTGTCCTGCTCTACCTCTTGTGAGCATCTCTAACCTGAACACCATTTTAGGTTACCATTTTGCAGTGGTGGCATCAGGATTAATTTCGCCTGTTACACAATAAACGAGTTATCAAAACTCTTCCTGCATCACATACCCTTCCTTCCGTTACACCATTTTACGTTACGATTTTTACATTACCATTTTCCTACACCTACACGACCTCTTCTTCGTCCAGCACCCATAATCTTGTCCCAACCACAGATAGTGATTCATGTTTCTCCCTCATCGCATCTCCTTTCGCAAACCCCTCCCATTCGATCTCAACCTCCCTTTCATTCTTTCCCGTTCTTCCTCTCCGCTGCCCGTGTGTTCTTCTCTGGTGAACCTGTCCGCCTTCATGCAGATTTCCTCCACCGTGGAATCGTCACATCTAAGCACGGCAGCGTCGAAATGCGTTATCAGTTATGACCCTCCCTTGATCGATATATGTGCTGTTGTAACTGGTGCAAGTGTTCCCTGGCCGTTCCCCTCCATATTCTTCTTCTCCAGCGACAATGTGTTCTTCTCTGGTCTGCACAGTTTTCACATGTTCTTCTTCATTCAACCTCTTCACGATCACACATTCTTCTCTCTATAATCCAAATGCGCAATTTGCTTCTCTATTGTACAATCACTGGTCTACTGGAATTTTTGCTGATGCAAGCGATGATCTAATGCAAAAACCCAGTGAGACATTCACCATGGAGCTGAAGGTAAACCTTCCCTCTTCCCTTTCAATTCTCTCTACTCAACTCTAATTCTTTCTGCCTCTAACACGAAACATCTGACGACTATTGGCCCTAATCCTTTTCTCTCTTTTATATGTTTCAGCTAGCTGTAGCAAAATTAGAGCAAGACACATCGAACTCGAGGTCTTAATAAACGTAAGATTTCTCTCTTCCTCTTTGTTCAAAATTGATTTGCTAATATATTGATTAAACATGAGAGAAGCATACCAACGATACAGGTATGATGATCAAGCACTAATCAAATTCTGTCCACTACTCGCAGAAGGTAACATTTGTGTTTGTGCATGTTCTGAATCAAATTTGGTTCCTTTGTTAGAGATTGTGATTTATTGTTTTGTCATGGGTAAAGAAATCCAAAATACTTAAAAGGCTTAAATATTCTGGAGGTCCCTGAAATTGTCTGCCGTACGAAAATAAGTCCCTGAATTTTTTTTTTTTCCGATTCCGAATCCCTGGAAAAAAAAATTTTAATCAGAATAAGTCCCTACTCGTGTTTCCAGCCTATGTGGCACAATTTTTGCTGAGTCATTTATTCCACGTGGCTTTTCTATTTTTTTTAAATACACATGGATTAAAAAAATAAAATAAAATATTTTAATTTTAATTTAAAATCTTTTTAGGGTTAATTAAATTTAGTGATTTAGGGTTAATTAGATTTAGGGTTAATTAGGTTAATAACATTTTAATTTTAAATTTAACATTTAAATTTTAAATTAAAATATTTTTAGGGATTTATGGTTAATTAGATTTAGGGTTAATTAGGTTAATAACATTTTAATTTTAAATTTTAATGTTTAATTTTATTTTTTTAATATACGTGTATTTTAAAAAATTGAAAAGCCACGTGGAATAAATGACTCCGCAAAAATTGAGCCACATAGGCTGGAAACACTAGTAGGGACTTATTCTGATTAAAAAAATAATTTCAGGGATTCGGAATCGGAAAAAAAAAAATTCAGGGACTTATTCTCATAAGGCAGACAATTTCAGGGACCTCCAGAGTATTTAAACCTACTTAAAATTATCCCATTTTTATAAACACACCTATAAAGTACTTGACTTTTTATCCTATCTCTAGCCTTAAGGGTCAAATAGCAAATTGAGAATCAATGAATGAAGGTCCAAGGAGCCAGGCAGCTGCTACTGTAGAGCAGAAATTTTATGCATGAAGTTGTTGTTGTAGAGCAGATACAACCGAGAGTTATTGCAAATAACATGGCTTCTCAAATCAAGGTAGACTTATATAATACTGAGCTTTTCCTGAGGATTATTTAATTATGTTATATGACAATTATCTTTTATGATGATGCAAGACTTGGATTTTTTTTTTTTGATAAGCATGCAAGACTTGGATAATGGAAATCTTTCAGAGGAAGAGTGTCGTGCATGAAAGGAATTTCCAACTTACTAACAATTGTTCTTCAAGAATTTCAAGGGTAAATAATTGATAATGTAAGTTAGTTTAAAAAAAATATGTTTTCAGGAACCTAGAGCTAGCAGTTTATTTTCTCACAAAATAGAGGTCGCTGACCTGTTTCCATTTGCATAAAGTGCTTCTTTGAAGAACATTGAATTTCTTATTGTTGTTGTTTCAATAGTACAGTTCACTTCAGTCACTGGATATTCGTCCCAAAGAAGAGCTGAGAGTTGTCAGATTTAAAATCATTGATGTGATTTTGTTTAACTGCTTATACTTTTGGATGTTGATACAAGACAAGAGGTTTAATTGTTTAACCTTAGTAAGCCCAACATGTACATTTATCCTCACTCTAACACATTATAGCTAAAAGGATCATCATAGTTGGATATTGGAACTCCCACCGATACTTAGATTCTTAATAGAAAATAAAATGGCACCTACTTGGCAGTGGTTAGAAAGGTTCATATTCAAACTCTTGCCACAACCTTAGTTAGAGTAATTGGCAAACATGATTAACTGATTTATTAAAGATACTATCTTCTATTGACCATTAATATTGATTTTGTCATGTAATTTAATCTAGATAGCTGATATGCTAGAGCTATCTTTTGATGGTGAGTGTTTTTATTTGGTTATTGAGAAAGAAACTATGGTAAATTAAATGTTTCTTTAACCTATGTTGGAACTTTCCTTTGATATTCTAAACTAATAACTAAAATTCTCATGCTATCAAGTTTTTGAAGTTTTAAGGGTTAAATGTGAATTTGATAGTCTAAACTAATAAGTATAATTCCTATGTTATCAAGTTTTTGAAGTTTTAAGGGTTAAATATGAATATTTTATCTTTGATTTTGAAGACCGTATCTTTTATAGAGTGGTTAGCCATGGAATCCAAAGAAACAACCTTATTCAAGGTCATGACCTCATTGAAAGGGGTTCAGTTGGAAAATTTATCTCCATAAATTTTTGCCTGGTTTACTTCATTCCCCTGGGAAGTTTGGAAGAGCCTGTTATTCTTATGCACTTGCTGTTTGGATTCTACTGTGACCCGTTTGTTCTCACGCTTGGAGGCTCCTTTTTGTTGTTTCTGTTTTTCATGTAGTTTTTCCTTTGTTTTCTTTTTTTGAGATTATCTCTGTTGCCTTTAATTCTGTTTGTATGTTGTACTATTTATCCATTGAATAAAGACTTCTGTTTTCCAAAAAAAACTTTTGGCCAGGTTTTAACTATATTTCAGCCGCTCTGTTGAGTGGACTACTTTTGGTGAAACCTTTCACTAATTTGTCAAAGTTTAGAACATATAGATAATAGATTCACTTTTGATTTTTGCTATGATCATAAAACAAATGTCCTTTTGTTTTTGTATTAAGGTACTGCTACTAACCTTAAAAATGACCATTGGTTTCTGACCTGGTCAATCAAATTCCTACAAATGTCGCCAATGTTATACTTCTCTGACCAATGATTCCAATTTAAGAACTAATTTTAGTTAAAATTTGTTTCATTCATTGAAGGATAGATTTGATGTCATGTTCATCTTTCAAGGACAAAGTTTTACTCTTCTTCTTGTGTTTTAACTATGAAGATGAAAGGATCTCTATATACCACCTTTAAGAGCTTCAAAGAGCTGTTTATTAATCTACTCCATGAAGAGTTAGAAAGTGAGGATTTTTCTTTCAGGATCAATGTTTGATGAGTTGAACTACTGAAATTCATTGTGTGAAATTTTATTTATCAACTTTAATTTCTTTATCTTGCTATTCAAAACCACTTAGTTTTAAAGAGGAATGTAATTTATTCTTAACAATTATGACAAATGTATACGCCCGCGCAACGCGCGGGTCTTAGTCTAGTCTATTATAATATAATAATTCTGAAGCGCGCGCTATAACGTCGACAAATCAGCCTTATTCCTATATTAAAATTTGCCACATCATGTTTTAAGCTGAGGTGTCAGCTCCCATCTCTAACAAGCTTGAAATCTTCTTACCGCAAGGAATGAACCCATTCAAACGTGACTATGACTTTTGTATTGCCCATCCAACGTAAAACACCCCTTTAAGCTCCCTCTCATGCTTTTACATGGTCACTGCGATAGAAATCGTTCCTCAATCCGTACGATAGCCTTAATACCCAGTTCTTCTTCGGATCAAAAAATGGCTACAACAACAACGACATTGCTCTGTTCTCTCTGCACAATGCACAGCCCACAAACGACGGTAGGTAATCAATTTCATTCCCCAACCTCAACCTTAGTTTTTTCCTTCAATTGATTCTCTGGCGCTAGCCACATACAATCTCAACACACTTTGTAATTTTAGTAAATTTGTCCTGCCTCTGATTGCAAGATGTAGCCGCGCGCGTAGGACTCAAGTTTACGTCATCCCAATGTTTCTTACAGTAAGTATCCCTTCATCTTAACTATTGTTTCACTGTTGTTGTATAGATAGCATAGTCTGTTGGATTATGATTTATGACATCGAGTGCGGAATAGGTGGAACTGAAACCCTTTAATTTGATGCACCCATAGTCAACCATGTCGAGGTGTAGTGCCAATGGTCTTCCCATGGCCTTTTGATAATTAGAAACATTCATATGCCCATTGTTTCTTACTGTTGTCACCCTCTTATCAAATCACTCAAGTGAAACTAATAGGAGCATTTTATGTTTAACTCTTATCTACTGAAAATAAGCACCAATGTGCCAGTTCTCTACATAGACATGGTTCCCCTTGTGGGATTTCTTAGTGCTTCAAATGAAGGATTGAAACACGGGTGGCTCAGAGCATCACAAACATGGTACTCATTTTCTTTAAAATATAGTTTGATAATATATATGGAGGAGACTGGAGATGAGAGGTTTTCTTGTATCACTAATTAACTCCTTGGATCAAATATTTTTTTTACATTTCAAATTTGATAAATGCATAGTTTACTGCCTTTCTGATATATGATCATGTTTTTCCCATATTAGATGCATTGGGATCTCTTCTGAATGATTAGAGCATTACCTATAAATCTTTGTTGGAGTTTACATTGACATGATTTACTGGCCATATCAGTTAGGGAAGGAAGAAGGCAGTCAAGGTGATTTTACTTTTAATGTTTCAGGTGATTCGGGTTATACCTTTTAGAAACTGGAAGGTATAGCCGTGTGGCTTTCATGGTTTAGTTATGAAAAGTGGTTTATTAGAAATGATATAGAAAGTTTACAGGAGGGGAAGTTTTAATGCTTCTCCACACCTCAAGTAATAGATAAGGTTTCCTATTTATAGGCTTCTCACTACCGCCTAAGTATAGCAGTTTAGAATAGTTTAGTGTATTCTAGATAATGTCTAGAGAAGTAAGCTCTAATTTCTATGGATGATTGAACATTTTGAGATTCATAATCAAAATTATTTGGCTGTAGATCTTAGTTAATAATAGATTTTTCTGCCTGCCAATTTTCCCATATAGCTGGAATATCTTGCGAAACTCAGAAAAACTGGTTGCATTTATAGGTTGAGGATCCTGAGCTTAGAGGTGTTGCAGGCTTGCAGCACTCAGTGCTAGGAATGGTTATGCAGTAGGAAACATGATTTCTCAAGCTCTTCACTAATTACTTCTGCTGGAAAACTATAATAAGTTGTGTGTGATATGTAAAGAAAATGATTTTTACCTATTCAAAACCAATACAGTTAAGATCTGAATTGAAAACCATGCTCTTTACCTATTCTTTTTTTATTCCTTTATTTGGAAAATAGCTTTCCATTTGTTATTCTATCCCTATCATTATATTAATTTCTATTCATTATGCAGGATATAAAGAAGGAGGCTCAATAGTTCATTTCTATTCAGCATGCAGGATATAAAGGAGGCTCAAGAGTTGATTCTTAAATTCTAAATGAAAAAGGATTTGTTTTACTATAAAATGATTTGTTTTGTAGTGATTCAATTTCCATGTCTTAACAACGATCAATTACAATTATAAAGAATTTTACAATAAATACACTACAAATTACCTCAGTTGTAGTCTAGTTAAATTCTTAACCTCAAGCATGATAATAGGTCTGAGGGAGAAATTAAGTGCTGTTGAAATTTGAAAAGAGTGTAAATTTGAATTGTTTACACATGGGGCATTGGAACCTGTAGAAGGGACTGTATATCCCTCTCATGCTAGAGAAATTCAACAACTAAAAGTAGCTTATGAACTGCATCTCACTACTAAACTGTTTCAAAGCAACGCCATACACCTCCATGAACAGTTGAGGAAACTTATTTCCAAAGTACTCAAAGAACTCCTTATGGAGTTTTCCAACCTGAACAAATTAAAAACAAAATTAGAAGCGTATATCTTTCAAATAAAAAATTAAAATTTTCACAAAAAAATTTAAAACCTTCAATTCTGAACTTTTGTCATAATGTTGATAGGCGTTTCTGAAGCATCTTAATAAGGACCGGAGGCTTGTTCCGTCATGGCCAGTGTGTAAAAGACTTTCATCAATCAATTTGTCCCAGTTTGTTTTGAACACCTTATGGCTACACTTTTCCAGTTCAGTGACCGAAAATGAGTTAAAATGTTCCCTGAATAGCCGGTTGGAGGTTTCATTTAGAAACATTATTTTTTTCTCTTCATCCCAGAAGAAGGGATGGTTGATGACCTGCAACGCTGTGGGCCTTGACAAATGAAAAACACATGAGATAATTATAGAAAATCATTAACTTAATATTCAACACTGAAATCTAACTTACCTCATTGAAGGAACATTTGATAATAAGGCATTTAGCAGCAGCGTCGTTTCGGGATGATCAAACATGCGAGGTGTAACCACATATTTAAGTTTCTCATCGATGGATATTCCATGCACACATTCATAGAAGATTCTTCCAATGTTGTACATATCTCGAGACTTTCCTTTGATCAAATCATCACCTACCATTTCTTGGCTTTTACCAAAGTCACATAACTTTGCAGTTATGCTTCTGCCTTCTTTAGTCACCAACACATGCCGGGTGTTCATGTTTCCATGAACAATATTTGCGCTATGCAATGCGTAGATCCCCTCAGCAATGTTTCTGTGAAATGAATAGTAATAAATTTAATAAATTATACTATAGGACTAATTAAAAAATATTAAAAAAAAATTACCTCAGAATTGCCATGAATTGTGTACAGGGAACAGAATCCTGAATCCATAGTACTTTCATGTCTTTCTTCAGATTTGACAAAAACTCCTTGCATTGTGAGTTTCCCGGATTGTTCCCATATTTGTAGTATCCTAGGAGTTGTTTTAAGCTGCATCCGCACCTTTCTAATCCAATCATATGTGCGGTACTGCCCACCTTCTCGGTATAAAACCGTAAGACATTTGGGTGCCAATCCACTTTCTTTAGAGTGGACATCTCTTTTTGTGCTAATTCAAAATTAGCATAGGGGAGGACTTTAACCGCCATTTCCCGTCCATGATACCTCCCCTCAAAAATAGTATTTCTTTGGTGACTTTTATCAATCTCTGCCCCAAGTTCCCACTCGTCTTGATGTTTACTATGCTTAGCGCCGGAGGAACGCACCATAAAGGCCAGTAGAATAAAAACAGCGGCCAGTACCACCCATGGCATTATAGTTGGACTTGGAATTGAAGAATTGTGTTTCTCTGCTGTCCAACTGAGAGCAAGCACTGTAGGCAAAATCTTCACAGAATTGAAGCTTCTATATTTTGAGATTAAAATGAACACCGCTGCTACAATTAAACTGTAGGCTAAAATGTATTTGAATACACATTTAACCATCTTTGGACTGGTGACTATGTACTTCCGGACAATGGTAAGAAGTGTGAACTTCCAGTCCACACTCTGATTGACAGCAGAATGCCATTGAATGTCCAAGGAACCAGGATTAGGAACTGATGATTGTCCACACTCTGCAGGCACGTAAGTTGCACACCCAGCCTGCATGCATAAGTTCCTCATCAGACCTAGTACTAGTGAGAAAACAATGAAAAAAACATGGAAGTTGATTTATAGAAAAAACTTGCATTTTTCACACCATTTAGGACTTCAATCATCTACTAGCATGAATTGTTAGGTTCAATGGTTTAAAAATCTTGATTCACAACACTACTCACACCTAGATGAAACAACCATCATTCGTTTGTTAAACATGGTTAGTGGATAATAGCTAATATACCCAGTTCATTGAACACAACTCATTAGCTGAACATAACTATAAAATAGCAAAAATGTAGCACACTGGGAAGCCAGCTATCTCAATTACAGTGATGAAATTTGTTAAACATGATTTGCCATTAACTAGTTTCTTCTTTTCTTATACTACCATTGTAACTTCCCATGGAAGAGAAATGACACATAATTTCCCAGGATGTATAAATTTCCATTAACACATTACCTCACTACTCTTTGCTGATCGAGATGGTGGAACTGGAACAGGAAGCTTAGTTGGCAGTTGATTACCTTTAAAGAAAGAACAACTTCTATTTAGCTCCTATTTATAATATTACAGATTAATGTAGATTTAAAGAACTCCATATCATTACTAGAACAATACATAATAATAACAAATAACAACAAGACATAGTAAATCTCCATGTAATACAATTGATAGATAAGAACTAGAACAATGTACTGACCCTCAACTGCAACAGGCCAGTAAGGAGCTTTAGTTTCAGCCTCTAGTCGTTGGAGAATAGAAGGATCAGCCCTCATCATAGAAATTGAGAAACCTGAGAAAAATTGAAATATAATAATCATATACATTTATCAACTTATGAATTACAAATAAAAACTAATTAGCATCATATATGGCAACCAACCTTGAATATTTCGAGAAGTCATAGACGATCTTGTATAAACTCTATCAACAGCCATTCCATGCTCCACCAGAAATTTAAGAACTGCTGCTTTGCCTTCGGCAACCATTAGTTCCATTAAAGGAGTGGCGC
Source organism: Lotus japonicus (assembly GCF_012489685.1). NCBI lineage: Eukaryota > Viridiplantae > Streptophyta > Magnoliopsida > Fabales > Fabaceae > Lotus > Lotus japonicus. Next base: position 13,861,501 of record NC_080045.1, read on the forward strand.
CTAACCTGCATTTGAAGAAATTTGTAGATAAATAAACCATCTTCTCAAAGGAAGTCCTGAACATCAATAAAATAATAGAAAGCACTTTTCTGTAATATTTGAAATTTGGCTTCGAATGAGAGACTTGGCGCAATGGTAAATATTTGTAGTCATGTGACTGAGGTCACATGTTCAAGTCCAAGAAAAAGTCTCTTGTGTTAAAAACAAGGTATGTCTGAGTATAAAATACTTAAAAATTGACTTTAGTTCCCAAGCAAAGACAACATCCATGAACCTACCCATTGATCATGAGGACCACTCTAGAACCTGGAGTTATCAGAACATAGTTTGTTTCCTGCAAAAAATTCCAAAAGAAAAATATTGTAACTCACTCAAAAGAATGATAATTACATTGCACTCAAGGATTAAAAAAATGTCAATATTCAAAACATTTGTGTTGAAGCACAGATTATATAGATAAATAGATGCAATTTTTGGGTCAACCTACAAACATCAATTCTTGTTCCTACTTCTTGTCAAAAATAGATGCAATACTCTAAGTATAACTTCTCTACTATGTGTTTTCACTAAAACAAACGTTACACTAAAAATCAGGCACTGATATAAGTAGGTTGTGACTGGACAATAGAAATTCATTTAATCTCTCTGTTATCAATCTCTTTCAAATACAAAGAGGAAATAAAATGAAAACCCCATAACCATAATACGTAGGTTGGGCATCAAAGTCCATTCATCACAAATACACTAGTAATTTCTTTTATTCTTTGATGGGTTACATCATGTTACAAGAAAAGTCTGTTCTTGTCAACTAGTATACTCCAACCAAGAGCTTTTCATACAATATTGTACCCTACCTTAGACAATATTTTCTTCAGAACATGAGAAACCACCTCATCTACAGGCTGAATATCAGTCACGGAAGCACCAGGTTCTCCATGCTATAAAAGAAGTAAGATTTGTTACGACATAATATAAAATTTGAATTTGAGAAAAAAAGCTGTGAAAACAAACTTCAATCAATAGGGATATAAATATCAAATAACTTCAATGCAACTTTTTATGAGAGAATAATGTATTAAGATAAATGCAATGACTTCAACTCCGAAACCTGTATGCTAAAAACCGCAAGAAAAATAAAAAGAATAATTTATTTCAAGTTACAAAAGTAACAACTTTTAGCGTATCTGGATGAGCTTCTTTTGGAGTCAAGTAAACTTGTTTCAGCAGCTTCTTGAGGGACGTTTTAAAAAAGAATCACTATTTTCTTATAATTAAGCATTTACAAATAAGTATAGATTGAAAATGTTGCAATTAGCAAATAAAGAAGACTCACAATTCCAAGGCCATATTCCATCTTTCCTGGCCCCAAACGATCTGCTAGAGCCAAAACAGGGAGTTTGCAAGGATGTAAAGCAACACCTATTGTCTCCACAACTTCAGATGCGTGCTTTGCTTCTGCAGTAACATCAGCGAGAGAAAGACCAGCAGCAGCAGCAGCTCCTGCAACCTACCTCAAGCAAAACAAAAATATAGTTAAATGTAAAAATTACATATTGGCACTACATATAATATCTTAATACTAATTCCAAGAAATTAAAATTTACATTACATTAATACAGCGGCCGCACAAGTCTCTTCATATGTTAACATTTTTTTTAGGTAAATCAAATTTGTAAATATAAGAGCACAAGAGGGCCTATCAGTATTTATGTGCATAAGGAACAAATAAAGTGCGAAAGAATAGAAGTGTCTTTGTAGATGAACCTTCTGAACCAGAACAGCCCCTTCCAATCCTATTCTTCTAGCAATCCCTCGAGATGGAGGTAAAGCACCATCATCCTCAACACAAACAGTCTGCCATGCAAAGTGAAAAATAAATGTCAACCTTATCTACAAATTAACTTTTAAGCAGAAAGAGAAAACAGTTGCCACGTAAACATACCTCTACGTCAAAACCTTCAGTTCTTGCTTTCTCAGCAGCCAAACCAAAGTTCAAGCGGTCACCAGTATAGTTCTATCAACACCCAAAGTTAAACACTAAGATGTATACTTATTCAGAAACCACACTATCTTAAAAACATTATCACAGCATAAAGTTGATTTGGTACGAAATCTTTTATATTTTATTTGGGTTACATTGTGTGACATTATGTTAATAAAAATGAACTTCTACATCTTTTCACTAGTCATTGTCTTAATTAACACAGACAACATTTTCAGTGCATATAAGTTATAAGTATAACATCTAACATAATTCCTATATCAAAGACATATTAAACACTTGTACTTAGAATAGTTAAATTCTAAAGTACTCCTATACACAAGGAAACGCAAACAATACCTTCACAATTAGAAGACATCCTTTTTTGCCAGTTACAGCCCGTATCCCCTACATTTGAATCATAGGTGTATCAGTGTTATAAAAGAGATCAATACTTCTATAACTAAATGTATGACATATCACTTCCAATAATAAGCATACAGCAAGAATGGAATTAACAGGTGGAGAAGAAAAGACATCGCCACATATGGCTGCTGTCAGCATTCCTTCACCCACAAATCCAGCATGAGCAGGCTCATTGTCGCAGTAACCCCCTGTAACACAAAATGGAGATTTAGCTATTAAATTTTAGAAAAACTGAGTGATTATAAAACAACTGAAGTGGTTAAATCACCCTAAAGTGATTTAATAATTGCATGGTTGCGCACCTGATATCACTGCAACTTTATCGTATGTTCGTTGTCCACATGGAATATCTGCACGAAACACAACCTTCACCTGCACTCAAGAAAAATAATAAATAATTCCATTAAAATAATATACACTAATGCAAGCATCAAGCATCTATGTGTAAGTGAAATCACCTGAGGAAAGCCCTCTACATAGTGTAGGCCAGGATTTGTCTCTACAAGACCTTCAATGTATTCATTCACAACATCTGCAATCAAATTAAAAAAAGAGAGAAACAAAACAAAGTATTATTAGTAATTAGTATTATTGAAAGAGGAATGCTAAAGCATTTAGGTTCAAACATGTTAAAAAAACTAGGCTTAATTGCACTTTTGGTCCCCCAACTATGGCCTTCCTGCGAAAATCGTCCCTAAACTTCAAAATTAGCAAAACTCGTCCCCCAACTATACACACAGTTGCAATTTTGGTATTCCGTTAGCATTCCGTCAGAAATCTAACGTGAGAAGCTTACGTGGCTTACTCACGCGTTTCTCACGTGATCATTCAGGAGAGAGAGTGATGAGTGGACAAACATGTGATTCTCACGTGACCTGCACCAAGCTATAACGGTCATCTCCTCCCCATCTTCTTCTTCACCCGACCCACGATCTGAAAGATGGGTTTTTGATTTCTTCTCTCTCCCTCTGAATCACGGCCTGAAGAACGAAGAAGAAGGCTATGCGAGCTCCTCCAAGCGAAGGGTGGAAGGAAATGGGAGGTGGGTCTCAAAGTTCTGGCTCGTATTCTTGTTCACAAAGGAGGAAGGGAGGTCCGATTTGCGATTGTGGTTTTCAGGCTCCACTCGTTACATCCTGGACTGGTGACAACCCTGGGCGAAAATTTTACGGATGTGGACTGTTCAAGGTTCGTGTTCTTACCCATTGTCTTCTCCTTGCTCTTATATATCTGTTATCTGCTCTCTCATAGCTCTGTTTTTATGTATTTGCAGATACATGGCAAGAGAGGCTGCAGATTCTTTGTTTGGTATGATGAATATCATGGACTAGTAAAATGTGATAGGTTTGATGAAGAAATTGCAAGGGAGAAGAAAATTATTGGTATACTGTTGAGGAAGATTGATGATATGAAGAAGAAGGAAAGGCTGTTGGAGATTTCTTTGGGGACTTGTATCGTTTTGATGATTCTGTTGGTGTTTGCTTATGTAAACAAATAGGGGGATCGTTGGTGTTGGGATATGTAATTTGTTGTAGTTGTTATGTATGAAATTGAGATTTTGATGCAATGTAAACCTGTGGTATTTCATGAATGAATTAGAAACCTGTGATATTTTAGCCATCTCTTTATGATGCAAAGTAAACCTGTTGTATTTTGATGCAAGACTTTCATTTGTCATGCAACACACAAAGTTGATTTGGCACTTAGACCTTCAATTGTCATGAAGCAAAACACAAAGTAACACACAAAATTACTGCACTGATTCAACAAAATAACAGTGGCACTTAGGCCTTCATTTGTCATCAAACACCCACAGTAGAGTACACAATTGGCACTTAGGCCTTAACAACATTACAGAAACCATAAAAAGAGTCACATTGCTCAATTGGCACTTAGGCCTAAACCACATTACAGAAACATTAAAAAGAGTCACATTGCAAGATTGTCACTTAAGCCTAAAACACATTACACTTTTTGAAGCCTAAAACACATTACTACTTTGATCCACTAACTTCTCCAAGCTTCCTCTTCTTTCCTCCCTTAGCATTGTGTCCCTGTTTCCCTTTGGCTGGCTGTTTCACTTTCCCTTTCCCTTTAGCTTGAGCATGTGGAGCCTGAGATTGTGGAGCCTGTGGAGCCTGAGATTGGCTAAGAGGAGGATCACCCTGGGTCTGGCTCACAGGAGGTGCATCCTGAGTTGCATTTTGAGTAGTTTGCACATCCCTCTGCTCAGGTTGCAGTAGTGTAGGGTTATCCTGCAAAATTAGAGAACATCCATGAGAACAATAATATTACATATAGGAACATATATAAGAGTACATGCAATGGACAAGAATCTGACCTTATTCCCTCCAACAGGAATCTCTCTGTCAGCTAGGTCCTTGGCTTTGCAAGTTCTTACATTGTGCCCTTGTCCTCCACATCTTCTACATTTTAGTGCAGAACCTCCTTTCTTCAACTTTGTAGGGTTCTTCTTCTCATCATTTGCCTTGTTTCTAGCCTTCTTTGGCCTCCCAGGAGCTCTTCTTACAAAAGGAGGGTTCAGGGGTGGTGCAGGATCTTCTGGCCATAACTTAGGCCCATTATTGGGCTGGATTAGATAAGAATATGTTTCCAGGAAAGTTGATTTCCTGTGATTATTTCAAAACAACAATTAGAACTACAAATTGGAATTTATTAAGAACAATAAAACAACATTTAGAACTACAGATTGAAACTGACCTGTAGCTTGGATCCACATAGTTCTCAGGTTTCCGGCGTGCAAACCACATACATGCAATGGAATGTGAGCAAGGAATGCCTGTTAACTGCCATCTCCTGCAGGCACATGTCCTTTCTTCCAGGTCTACAACATAAGAATCAGAATCTCTCTTCACTTGGAAGTGTCTGAAATTGTCAGAACCATTCCAAACTGCTACGCATTTATCAGCTGCTTCCTTGGAGAATTCCAACCTTTGCTGAATCAGTGGGCATATGATTGAAGTCTTCCATCTCAGCATCAATTGTCTCTGCTTGACAATCCTATTGTTGATGTAAAACTTCAGCCCCTCTAGCAGAGAAATAATGGGCTTGTCCCTATGCTCCAACACTGCCATATTAAATGCCTCGCACATATTGTTGACCTGCAAATCACATCTTGTGTCTGTGCTATAGGCTGATCTTGCCCACTGCTTTGCTGGCAGCCTCATCATGTCATTGTAAGCCTCTTCACTAAATGCCTTCATCAAATCCATTTCTTTCTTCCACTCCTGCACTGTGCTTGCCCTGGCTGCCTTCCACAATGCCACTTTCAATTCTGATCCTGGATACTTCTTCCTGAAGTTACCATAGATATGTTTCACACATAGTCTGTGGTCAACATCAGGAATGAGCTCCTGGAGAGTGGGAACTAAACCCTGCAAATAAAAATCATTCCAAATGTCAGAACAAAATTTAACTAAATATAAAGCATAAATTGGAATATTAGTGTTTACCTTCTGCTGATCAGAGATAAAAGCCCACTTTTTCTTCTTAATTTGGTCTAGATCCTCCAACAACAAACTCACAAACCAGTTCCAAGAGTCCTTAGTTTCTGCCTCTACCACAGCATAGCATATTGGAAACATTTGATTGTTTCCATCCTTCCCTACAGCTGCTAGGAGCTGCCCTCCATAAGTGCCTTTCAAAAAACATCCATCTAGACCAATTAGAGGTCTACATGTGTTTGCAAATGCTTGTTTTGTTGCAGCCAAACAAACATATATTCTCATGAACACTGGCCCTTTAGGTCCCTCCTCACTCTTGATGATTACAGTGCTGCCAGGATTGCTTCTCAGCAGTTCATGAGCATAATTTCTCAAGTGACTGTACTGGTCAGTGCATGCACCCTGAATCATCTCTATAGCCTTGACTTTTGCCCTGTAAGCTTTCCACCACCCCAAATGTATACCCCACCTACTTCTTGCTTCTTCAATTAATCCAGGTATGCTCAAGTTAGGACTGTGCCTGAGAAGAGGCATGTACTTCCTAGCCATAAAAATAGTCTTAGCCTGCCTGTTTGATGCAGACCTGGAACAAAATAAAAACCACAATACAAATGTCAAAACAAAATTAAAATGAGTACAAAACATAAATTACTAGATTAGGTTTTACCTGCAGCAATTGTGAGTAGCCTCATATGTGACAAGCAGGAAGTAGTGCCTGTTATTTGTCTTACTGATTCTCAGATTAAATGGGCAGCCTTTGACACAATTAACAACCACCCTCTTCTTGTCATTCTTCACTATTTTCATATCTTTCTTATGTTGCAGAGCAAATTCCTTAACAGCATGAATAAAAATATCCTTACTGTCAAATATCTGACCAAGGACAAAGTTCACACTATCACCATCTTCTGCAGGTCTAAACCTGGGGTATCTCCTTGCCCTTCCCTCTCCTTCTCCTTCAGATGGACTCTCTAAATCATCAGAATCCCCATCTTCATCTTCAAAATCTGAGTATGTTGCTCCTGGATCATTAGTGTCTACAGGTAATGAAAGTTCATACAGATCAGGTGGTGGAGCATCATGAGGTATATCAACAAGGGACTCATGAGGCAAGACTGTGGTCCAGTCCCAGTTTTCCTCATAGTCACTATCATCTAGTGACACCACTGAGGAATCATCACTGTCATCACTGTTAGGGTGATATGACTCATCATCTCCCTCTTCTCCCACCACTTGGTTATCCTTCTCAACCTGTTCTGTCACTATCTTCTCCTTCTCAACCTGTTCTGCCACTACATTCTCAGCCTCTTCTTCCACTAACTTTTCCTTCTCAGCCTCTTGTACCACTAACTTGTCCTTACCAACCTCTTCTTCCACCACCCTTTCCTTATCAGGTTCTTCTTCAACCACTTCATCCTTCTCACACTCTAGTGCCACAGAAACAACCTCCTCTTGAATCACCTTATCCTTTTCCACATCCTTTCCTCCCTGAATCAACTTTCCACAAATCACATCCAACCTATCAACTATTGCCACATCATCATCTGAGTCAACAACATCTAATGATATCTCATTGTCATGCTCAACAAATAAATGGACTAGATTATACCCCTTAACATCAGAGCAGAACTGGTGCACATCCTTATCAGTGATTATACGCCTATTCCCACTTGGACCTATTGCCCCAGGGTGCCTGTACCATAAAGCTTTAAAAGCCTTATACCCTAATTTAAATACCTCCTTACCCATCTCAATAGAAGATATTACATCTGTGTCCCAGTCAACCAATTGTTCTACAGAACCACCATGATATTCAAATTTGGGTTCAAAGGTCAATTTCCCACCATGATGCAGCAGTATTCTTATACTATTAGACACTAAGGAGCTGGACAAAACAAAGGACAATATTAAATTCAAGCCTAAATTCAACAAACAACAATGTTGCCTAAAGGACAATATTAAATTCAAGCCTAAAGGACAACAAACAACATTGATTTAATTCAACTACCCATTCAACATGACATAAAGATAAAGGGAAGAATAAAAAATCCTACCTTCGCACATGGGTAGAGGGCAAAGGAACAGCATCCCGAGAAACTTCACGTTCTGGGACCACACTACTTGCTTCTTCCTTGTCACAATCCACGTTCTTCTCAATCACTTTCCTCGGGGTCCCCTTCTTGGGTCCATTGTTGTTGGTCGCAGATGGTTTCTTCCTCGGGGTGCTCTTCTTCATTGTTGCCTTCTTCGTCGGCGTCGTCTTCTTCACCTTCTTCGTCGGCGTCGCCTTCTTGGCTGTCATCGTGATCGTTCTCTTCTCCTAGGATTTTCTGTGAGCTGCAATTTTGGTCCCTTAGGTTTTGAAATTAAAAACCCTAATTTTGACCTGTTGTAGCTTAGTTAGGTCACGTGAAAATCACATGTTTGTCCACTCATCACTCTCTCTCCTGAATGATCACGTGAGAAACGCGTGAGTAAGCCACGTAAGCTTCTCACGTTAGATTTCTGACGGAATGCTAACGGAATACCAAAATTGCAACTGTGTGTATAGTTGGGGGACGAGTTTTGCTAATTTTGAAGTTTAGGGACGATTTTCGCAGGAAGGCCATAGTTGGGGGACCAAAAGTGCAATTAAGCCAAAAAACTATAAAATGAACATGATTTCAAAGCCAACGATGACCAAAATATCAAGAGCACAATAGTATTTTATTGTTACAATTAAAGAAGACCAAGACAGAAGGTGAATTGTATTGAATAATACGAACACAAGTGTGATTTCCGTAGCTCAGGCTCAGTAAGGTTCAAGAGGTATGCATTTCAGGTTCACATATTAAAAAAAGAAATAAAGAGGAAAAAAAAAACCATGATAAATCGAACGAACTAAGGCAAAACTATTCACAGCAATCAATTATATTATTGATACAATTAAAGAAGAGCAAGATTGTAGTTGAATTGCATAGAATAATTGGAATACATAAAGCATTGAATTTCTTGATTTCCGTCATTTGAAGTTCAGTAAGATCCAGTCAAAGACTAATGCTAAAACAGTTCAGATTTAAATAAATTTCACAAGAAAAATCAAATTCAACAAGATGAACATAGCTGAAACAGCTGCACAAACACGATTCCGGACGAAACGCCGGCGATAACATACCACAAAATTGCAGGTGCTTTTCATCAGTAGTGAGAAATTGATTGAGCCATGAAAAAGAATCGAGAAAGAGAGAGATTGAGAGAAGGAACCTCACCGGGAGGATCGTTCATGAGCTTCTTCGCCGGAGTCGCAGACATGTTGACGAGTTATCAGAGAACTGCAATTGAAAGCGCCAATGTTAGAAACTAAGAACCTAGAAATGGCGTTGCATGAAACAGTTGAGAGAAGAAAGCGAACTCGAGGGGGAGAGAGGAAGAGAGCGTGAGCGAGAGGGGAGAAGCGTTGTTTCCTTTGGCGGTGGTGTGACTTTCTTGTTTTTGAAAGCGTGGGAGTTCAAAGGAAAATAAATAAAAACTAAATTAAAAAACTCTCCCGCTCTATCCGAATCCCCTCGTTTTTCCTTGTCATAATTTTTTTCCCTCCACCGGAAAACTAATAATTTTTTTTTTAGAAATCCCTTTGTAATAATTTTGCAATTGCATTTTCATCAATTAATTAATTAATTGCTAATTAAACTATTAAAATTGACTTAAAATTAATTATGAGAAAAAAGATTATGCAAAGATAGTTTAAAGTTTTTTTACCTCATCAATCAATCAAATTGTAAGGATGTGTCACATCAATTAATAAAATTAAATAAAAATATATATTTTCTCACGTTCTTGAAATCAAATTGGTTGACTGTGTAAAAAATATTTACACCATCAGTAAATAGAAATTAAACTCATTAGTTATGACGAAGACTTTTTCAATTAACCTATTTTTTTTTCTGATATAAGCAAATAATTTTATTAAAGTGAAGTACAAGAGGTATTTCAACTCAATTATTACAAAAGAAATAGAGAGAATTTAGGAATACACATAAGGAAATTTAACCTATGTATTAGCTTGTCCATTAAGTGCAAAGACTGAAATTTAATTACTTTAGTGTTTAATATGCTCAAGTTAATGTACAATTTTTTTTTCAAGGAATACAGTAGTTCTAGCGACAAACACTTTGCTTTCGGTAGGATTATAGAAGTAATAACCCTTAATTTCTTTTGGGTATCCCACAAAAAAACATTTATCAGATTTGGGTCCAAGCTTATCTGCAATTAGACGTTTCACATATGCTTCACAATCCCAAATTTTGATAAAAGACATACTGGGTCGTTTTGCAGTCCATATTTCATATGGCGTCTTTATGACAGCCTTAGATGGAACACAATTTAGTGTGAAAGTTGTCTTTAGCAAAGCATGTTCCCAGAAGGAGTTAGGGAGATCCGATTGACTCATCATTGAACGAAACATATCCAATAAGGTTCGATTTCTCCTTTCAGATACACCATTCCATTGTGGTGTACCAGGGCGAGTGAGTTGAGAAACAATCACAAACCCTTTTAGATAGTCATCAAATTATTGGCTCAAATATTCTCCACCTCGATCTGATCGAAGTGCTTTAATTTTCTTGCCAAGCTGATTTTCAACTTCATTCTTGAATTCTTTGAACCTTCAAAGGATTCTGATTTGTGTTTCATGAGATACGCAAAACCGTATCTACTGAAATCGTCAGTGAATGTGATGAAGTAGTGAAAACTTCCCCTAGCCATTATGCTCATTGGTCCACATACATCACTATGTATAAGGCCTAGAAGATCACTTGCTCTTTCACCTTTTCTAGTGAATGGAGCCTTAACCATCTTTCCCAATAAACAAGATTCAGATGTGTCTATTGATTCAAAATCAAAAGATTCCAAGTATCCATCTTGATGGAGCTTGGAAATGTGTTTCTCATTTATATCGCCTAAGCGACAATGCCATAAATAAGTAGGGTTCAATTCATTAGCTTTGACCCTTTTCGCATTTACGTTACAGATTGATATTTCGAGATCAAGGACGTAAAGTCCATTACTCAATGATGCACTAGCATAAAACATTTCATTCAAATAAATAGAACAACATTTGTTCTTTATTACAAATGAAAAACCCTTCTTGTCCAAACAAGAAACGGAAATAATATTCTTCGAAATAGCAGACACATAATAGCAATTTTCTAGAACAATTACTAAATCAGTGGGTAAAGTTAAAAAATAGGATCCTACAGTTAAAGCAGTAACTCTTGCTCAATTTCCAACACGTAGGTCCACCTCACCCTTTGCCAATGATCTACTCCTTCTTAGTTGCTGCACATTAGTACAAATATGAGAACCACATCTGTAACGCCCCGATTTTTCACGAGGGTCACTTTAATAACCTTTATCAAAACTAAATATGCTGACTAAACTTTCGGAGTCCAAATATGCGAGTAACTTTTTTTTTTCACAACATGCTCTAGCGAATACACAGTAATTACCCAATAATATATAAATTTATATCCAAAAGTATAGGTACAGTTGAGTCTTCAAAAAGATATATCAAAATACTTATGCTCGACATGCTTCCTGTGATCTCCACACTAGGTAGGACACAAAGTAGCAAAACATCGGAACCTACCCTTCCTCTAAAACCAAAGGAATACAAACTCATATGATATTCCTACAAGCTTCAACCAACAACGATAAGCTTTCTACCCAAAAGGCTCAAGCCTTACACAAGACTCTATTCCTCTCTGAGGGATTCTCCTCAACGGTCGAACAATCGATCTCGAATAAGATCTGCAATAGGGTCTAGCATCAGCAGATATGTAGTCAAATCCACGAACGACTCACGGTACACTTCACAGAACTCTGATACAAAGCCACGTTACGTCATCAGATCACCATGGATCCTCCTCATCCGCAGCACCACTGCGCCTTCCCCAAAGCATGGTACTTGATCATGTTGTCGCCATCACCTGGCAGTCGCCCATCACCTGGCAGTCGCCGGCCGCCCAAACACAAACAATACATACAATGGCGTGCGAGGGTCAACTTCCATAATATATGTATATATATAATAGTAGGTCATACAGTATACACATAATCACATACTTATACGTTTCACGCTCCCACACGCAGATCTATCGATCACGTGGCTTACGTAAAATACGAGGGTTGTCAATGACAAACCTCTCCCACACACATAACAATTAAATCACATTTAGCTTATCTCAAGCATATCAAAACTCATAGCACATATCACCTCATCATCAAGCTCAATCGACAACCCTAAGGTTAGTCTATATGCTCGTGCAAATGCAATGCCACATAGGCACATCAAATGATCCGGATATAAACGCCTTTTCCATGAGGTAGGCGGGACAACACTTTGTCGGTACGATACCCACTCCAGTATCGACCTCTGACTAGTGAATGCCACTTAGTTGATACCCACTCCAGTATCAACATCTAAAGGTACGACCACTCCATCGTCCTCAGAAGACAGGCATGGCCACTCCACCATTCTAACAAAATGTATGCATGCATGATATGAATCATGGTTAGCCAAACAAACGGGAACACCCTCTCCAGTGTTCACGTCTATCTCTAAGAAAATGGTCATACTAGAAAACCAAATCTAGATTCAACATCAACGGTTGCACTCCGCTCCAAGTGACCGAAGTTTACACAACGACAGGTCACTCCACTCCAAGTAACCCTGTCGTCGAGTCTCGTCTTTCTTTTCTCAAAAATCATCAAATAAAGTCTCCCATTGAAATTCTCTTTTCTAAAAAGAATTGATTGAAGTCCCTTTAAAAATTTTGCAATGCAAATAAACTCTCTTTTAATTTACAAAATATGTGTACCCCTTGATTATTTATTTTAGATGAAATTTTATAAGTAAATCATGAATAGATTTGTTCCTTTTCGAAAACTTTGGTAAATTAAATAAAAGATCTCACCCTGTATAAATCTTTTTGAGAAAACCTCTTGATCGAAAACCACAGTAGATCTAAAGCATAGTTAGAGTCTCCTCTAAACCGACACTCGGAAAAACCCTCCGGTTACACAAGCGATAAACCGTTAATAGATAATCAAATATCATAATGAAAGTACAAACATCATCACAACAAGTCATTTTATCAAATAGCAAGCATCTAGGTTCTCTCACAACAATCATTTAGCATATATTCAATGGTATAAATAGCCTAAGAGGATAGTCCTCACAACAAGCATATAGCATATATTCAATATATAAATAGCCGAAGCGAAGTGCCCTCACCTTAGCCACTTTCTTTCCTAAGTTGCGACTTCGATCCAATCACGTTGTCGCTCCTCGTACCGGCTCGTTTTCTTTCATTCTTTAGCCCCGACACGTACGCATTCTCGCTCTTCGTATCCTTAGAAAATTAATCGCTTTCGAAAAAGGTAAGCTTAATGATCCCAGCTCCCGCCCCCAAAAACTCAAGAATCTCATCACAATCAAGACAACCACTCAAGAATTTTCACTAGAGAATAATACACTCACAACTAGTAGTAAGTGTGTTCCAATGCTTTCTGTTTTTGCTCCCCTCCTTGAAATCACGCTGCCCTCCTTTTATAGTGATTGTCTTGTATCTGAAATGTTAGCACGTCATGTTCCTAGCCTACATAGGTTTGCCAGCAAATTGTTTCCTTGCCGACACGTCAAATAACTCAATCCTTGTCATGTTTCCTCAAGTTTTCGACAGCCACCTCCTGCTATAGCCTTTGTAGCTTGTCCAACACATACCTTCTTCCATTTACACGTAACTTTTGTTTTACACCTCAAATGCTTCAATTTAATAAATTTTCACTTGTTCCGTTTCTGTTTCTGGTACGTCAAATCCTTTTGAAAATTAATGTATGTACATATATATATATGTTAAGTATAGATTGATTTTGGTAGTGTAGGATTTAACTCATAGAGTTAAGAGAAAAATATTAGAAGATGAAACATTATCCTAAAAATTATTAGGGACTCTATGATATCAATTGAGATCACTTTGAGCAAGTTTAAGTCATCAAGTGTACAAGTGCTAACAAAGTGTTTTTCATTTACATATATATATATATATTAATCTCGTTACCCTTTTTTCTTTCTTTCTCAACGTAAACTTTCCTTTTTCTTTTTACTTTGTTTTCTTGTTTTCTTTTTTTCAAAAAAATAATAATAATATAATAATACATTCATTTATATACACACAAAGTATAAAGAACACATCAACTTAAGCTTAATAGCTCTTATCGCTCTTAAGTCGATAAATAACTAGTTAATTAAACGTTTAATCCACCTGGGTCTTACAACATCCAGTATCCAATACCCATGATGCAGAAGTAGATAGATTGACTTCTATAACATAAATATCTGAAGTGGAAGTCTCACTTCCCTTCTTCTTGCACTCCTCTAGGAATTTTGGGCAGTTCCTCTTCTAATGTCCTGTTCGATCACAATGGAAACATTTTCCTTCCTTGGCCACCTTGGCCACTGCACCAGTAGACTTCAGGCCAGAAACATTAGGCTTCTCTTTGCCCTTTCCAAAAGTCTTACTTTTGGGCTTGTATGGCATCTTAGATTTGTCTCTCCCCTTGTTGGGTAGGACCATCAGAATGACCTTATCCTTTCCTTTATTAATGTTTTACTCAGCAGTTCTTAACATGCCAAGCAATTCAGGCAGTGTTTTCTCAATCTCGTTCATGTTGTAGTTCATGACGAATTGATTAAAACTATCAGGCAATGATTGCAAGATAAGATCAATAGCCAACTCTTGGCCAAGTGGGAATCCAAGCCTCTCAAGGTTCTGAACATACCCAATCATCTTGAGTACATGAGCCCCTACATGACTTCTCTCTGCCAGCCTTCATTGATAAAGCTTCTTGGAAACCTCAAACCGCTCATGCCTAGCTTGCCCTTGATAGAGTTTCTTCAAGTGCACGATCATATCGTACGCTTCCATGTTCTCATGTTTCTTCTGAAGCTCAGAGTTCATGGAAGCCAGCATGAGACACCTAACATCTATAGCATCGCCTTGCAGCTTCTTATAAGATGTTTTCTCACGAGCTGGGGCTTCCTCAACGGGGATTCAGGAAGTGCTTCTTCCAGAACATGTTGCTTTTTCTCTTGCTTGAGGACTATCCTCAAGTTTCGATACCAGTCAAGAAAATTAGTTCCTGGAAACTTTTTCTTCTCAAGGATTGATCGCAACCATAAGTTACTTGATGTGTTCGACATGGTTATCTATAAACAGAAAAATATGCGTGTAAGTATCAAAATTAAAATACTTAATTAGGTCTTTAATTAAATATTTTTCCCATTATTTGACTCATAAAACCAACCCTCATTGAATCAAACTTATACATAGTGGGTCAGGATCCATATTTCTCATATTCTTAAGTCAGCTTTGGCTGATCGCTTAAAAGTAGGTTATTTAGGTAGGAAAATCTTTCCAATTGCATCTCATACAATTCTTGGTTAGCTGGGTGAACAACTCTTATTCAAATCCATCTCATGAATTTAAGCCCAACTAATCGCCTCTAGGTCTTACCTAGTTAAGTCTGGCCCAATTAACATAAGAGTTAGATATTACATTTATCCGATCGCGCCTTATTAATATTTACAAGATCACCCTTCTTTGACAAACCTTCACTTGTTGATATTAATCTTGACGAGTGTTATTTAATTAGAAGGCAAATTGACTTAATATATGTTGAGGGTCTTGTTTAAATAATTTATTTAAACGCGAGAGCATGCATCACATACATAAACGTGACATAGTTATGGCCACCTAAGAATAATGTAAAATAAAATTGCCTATTATTCTAATCTTATAGAATCTTCATGGAATCTCCAAGAGGTTCTCCAAAATCTCTAAGGCCTTCTTCTCCATGTATTGAAAATTATATAAGTGTAAAGACAAGAAACCTCGTTTTACATACGAGGGGAGAAATATGAGAGAAAGAAGCAAATGAGATAAAAAAGACAAGGCACAACACACATGCTGTATTTTAATATAAAATTCTATGGTCATAACCATTCATCAAGCAAAACGAGTTGTTTAAAGGTTGTCGTTTAATTAAAAAAATAATAATAATCAAGCGCGTACGAAAAATCACACTACGCAGATTAGCACGGAGTTTTCGTCTAGAAAATTTGAACAAGATCTAAGACTTGAATGCATTTATGTTTTGAATAAGATCTACTATTTGAATGAGATAATGATTCCCAGGAAAGGGAGGAGAGTCACACAGACATAATTAAGTACCAAGTCTTTCCTTGGCCAGAATCCAACATATCTCAACCAAATCATAATCATTATAGTTATCATATCAATTATTCAAATTAAATTATTGGATCGCATCCAATCTTTCCTTAAATGCATGAACCATTCATGCACCAAGGATGACGGCTAGGGTTCAACTGTTGAACCCTAATTTTGAGCCACAAACATAAACTCTTCATGTTCTGTTTAACGACAACCTAAAGATCTAACTATCAATAAGCGAACAAAAATTAATCATGGCTCTCTTGAACAATCATATCGCATATGAGATAAGAACGAAACATCATAGAATATGTACAAAATTAATCATATCAACATATGAATAAAATGCTAAAAGAGTATAAACACATGTTGTTCATAGAATAATGTTATCACATAATATCCAATTAAATCATGCTATAAACACATATATATCATCATATTATGAGATCATCTAATTCTAAATGAATCGATAGCCATAATTTAAATCATACTCTTGAAATTCACATTCACGTTAGTGTAAAAATAAGGATAGCAATGACACAAGCAACAGAAGCAAGGCTTGGACATATATGTTCCGGAAAATAACGTGAACGAGGAAACACATTAACAAATTTGACAAACTCATCAAACTTGATACTGGAACAACAAATTCAGTCACGCTAGACATATGTATATATATTCAGATCCATTCAAATTCAGCCACGCTAGACATAATATTGCTATCCATTCAATTAAATCATTTAACCATGTATTCACTAATACACATATGAAATCTCATGAATAGAATTATTATATAATTCAATCACAAAAACATGTTCAACGATTGTTCCTAAATCATAACATAAAACCCAAAACATGTTTTACAAAAACGCTCTGATACCACTGAAGGGAATCATGCGGTTGATTACCGCAGCGGAATAAAATTCCCTATATGAGAAGATTTTGCAAAATGCATGTTTCAAAGTTCATGTTGAAATCAAACACGTAAAGGGGTATTAACGATTACCTCTTGAAGACAGTTTGGGCAAACAAAGCACTGGTAGTCTCGTCTCTACAGCAGTCCACGCGAACTCTCCCACTAAATCTCCCTTGCGGCTCCTTGTACCAGCAGAGGCAAGAGTGTGTAATTTCCTGATCTAGGGTTTGAGCATCTCATGCTCTATTTATAAGCACCCACAATGAGGCTTATCCTAATTCTTATTGGAGCCTTATTGGGCTTATCCAATAGGTTAGTCCAATAAGACATATTTTCTAGTGGGCTATTCTATGCGTGTGACCCTATAGGTATCTCTTACATATTTAGGTTATAATATTTAAATATAAATATTAAGCTACTAGTGCATAAACCAACACTTTATGCGCGTCTTCTGATGCCTGCGTTGTAGATGATGATCATGTGAGTCCTTATCAACAGATGTAGCTACGTGTAATGTAATGTCAAACCTTGGTTCGCAATACAAAGAGGAGGAACAAGACGCATGCTTGGGAAAAAATCCAACCCAAAGCATAGGTGTAAGTGCATCATTGTCTCGAGCTATCTTTGTGACTTAAAGGTGATAAGAGTCAGAGCGATGTGCATATCCCTATAATGAAGCTATGTGCATATCCCCATCCTATGTGAGTCAGAGCATGTGACTACAGCTGACAACGTTTTGTCTAGTCTCGAGCTACCCAATTCATTGCGATTTTAGCACCATATCCGACGTCCGTCATATTTGCTCATATATGTATGCGATTGTGTTAGAATCATCGGTACTTGTGTGGCATAAAGCTAATGACCTTTACCATGACATTTGATGGGTGACATAAAGGTAGATAGTATCTTGAACTACGCATTTCACCCAAATTGTATGCGGTTGTTTCGAGAGTTAAGTTAGGTTAACACGAGTACCGCTGACAACAAACTCCAGAACACCAACTTCACGATCGGGTGAAATTTACGGGGTCTAACTAAATTCGTGGTTTACATTTCAAAATTAGTGGACCAAAGTGTATTTTGAACAGTAATAGAGTGAGTGTTTGAAAAAATATCTAGTTGTTGACGTTTGCCCTCAACGACGATGATGGGGAAGATTGGTTTATAAGACAAATGGAACGAAAATATTGTAAGAGGACTAGTATCTAAGCCCGTGCTTTGCACGGTTATTGTTTTATTAAAAAAAAATTTAACGTCCTTTTATTAAAAGATTAATAATATAATTACAAATTAATATATATTATTGTATGATTTAAAAAAATTAATATAAATCAAATAATCATCATCTGAATTAAATAAATCTTATTTACTGTAAAAAAAATATAATTATCTACATATTTTGTGGATATAAACAACGAAATATATCGATTAAGAAGCTTGTGTATCAAGTGAAAGCAATGTTTATTGTGAGAGTTGAGAGCATCAATCGTGAGTGTACAATTATAAATGAGCGGTTGAGATTTAATGTCATTTAATGATCATGTGATTTTTTTGAAAAATCATGTGACTTTATGTTTTAATCTTGATCATTCATGCTAGATTTAATGGTCACAATTTAATACTCTTATTTCTCAAAATAAACGTTGCTCTCACTTGATACGCTCCTTATCAATCATATTAATTTTTTTGATCGGAAAAATACCTTGCACTCTCTAGTCTCCAAGAATTGATCCCTTGACCTCCCACGTCAAACTCATATGTCTCCTAGCTCTTACCACTTGTTCTATCATTCTAGGACTATCAATCATAGTGATTAATATAAATATTAATGTTTAAAATCACTCTACAACATATTTTCACTATTAAATTTCATGTAAAATATTTCTGCCCGTAAGAGATTTTACTATGTGATGAATGAATGTGCATCTATGTTACTTTATTTCAATCCCAGTGACACAAGTTTTAGATCAAAATTTCATATTTTTATATATATTTACTTCTAAACTTACGAAAAAAATCTAAAATTATATAGAAATTTAATTTTTGTTAATTTTAACTTGAAAATATTTTAATGTGAATGTTCTTCCCCGTAAGAGCTCTATTTTCACAATTAAGTTGTAATGCTTGTGCATATCTCCTCTTAAAATTATTTAAAAAGTTGATATATTAGAAATATCACATTGGTTACATATATGACACATACAACCTTTATAAAGAGTATAACAACATTCTTGAAAATATTTTCCTCTAAACGTTCATATAGGTGAAATTTTTTACTCTATATTGCCATTAGTTATCAACACCTATTACAGTATTACCATTGGTTATCAACAACATATTTAAACTCAACTTGGAAACCAAAATACTACACAACATAAGGATTATTTAACCTCACCCTAATGGGTAGCCCTGTTCATGGTACAGTTTCAGCTAAGAACCGTATTGAACTGTACCAAACCAAAAAGATGATTCTTAAAAACTGAACCGAACCCATTCTGATACACCCGAAGACCGAAGTAAAGGATTCATGTCGGACTTCTTTGAAATTGCAATCCAAGTATCTCCACCAGTGAAACTGACACACAACATAGTTAAAAACAGAACATGAAATTAAAGGGAAATTCAGAGCAATGCCTCATAGAACATGAATTTAAAAATAATGCATGTATTAGTAAAAAAGATGACTTACTATCCTGAGTTTTTAAAAGGGTAAAACTTAGATGCAGTACCATAACTCCAGTTGGTACTGTTTTCCAATGAAAATATGACACATGGATTAGTTTATTCTAACTCACTAACTCTGTTATCTCTCCGTTTAGCTATCGTTTTGCCCATTATTTCTCTGCATCTCTCTCGTTTTGTTTATTTCAATTTTCATGGAAACTTAGAAACTGCTCACTCCCTCTCTCCCCGTTTCTCTCTTCCCATTTTAGCATGGTTTTTCTAACATTTTTGCAAGGATAAAAAGTTCCGTAAATTTCCCATAATTAAAACTTAGCCATAGTCTTGAGATCAAGTTGTTTAAGGTTAGATCCAATTATTCACTGAAAATCACCAACTCCCAAATACCCACCAGATCTCCCATCACCGCAAACTCCTATATCTTCTTTCACAGATCTGTCCCCTTTTGTTTGATCCAACTCCCAAAAGTCATTCTCGGTCATCATTCTTGAATCTTCTGAAAGGCCACTACTACCCCTTTTGTCTGATTCAACCCCCAACACTTCATTTCTTTCACGCAATGACCAAATAGAGAGAGAAAGGGTACTGGCAGACAGAATGGAGAAAGCACGAGGGGCGGTGGATCCGGCGACGATGAATTGAGGAGTGGGTGATGAGCGAAGTGAGTCCGAGAGGGGAGAATGGAGAGTCAGGATTTTTTTTTGTTTTTGAGGTAAAAAGATATGAGAGATTAATGAACGTTAACAGAGTTAGTGAAGAAGTTAGTGAGTGGGAAAGAATGACTTACGTGTCATATATTCATTGGCCAACAGTACCAACAGGACTTATGGTACTGCACCTAAGTTTTTCCCTTTTAAAAACAGGACAGTTTTCACATTATTAAAAACTACTTGAAAATGATCATCATTTTCAAGTAAATGAACTTTCAAAGAAATCATCAAGCTGCACTGTTATATATCAACTCTTTCTTGGATATCACCACATTGTGTTTCGTAACCTGCTATCCTCTCCAACTCCACTTTCAATTCTTCCATCATAAATCACAATATTCGCTTGTTGGAAATCACACAACAGAATCCCTAGTTGCCCATGAATCAGTTTCTGGCTTTCTGCTCTATCTCCTTTGCACCTTCTACTGCAACATTGTTATCATTCCCATTTGTTCTGCCCATAAAACATAAAGTTTTAAAATCATCAGTAAGAGGACACAAAAAACCTACACAACCAAGAGAGCATAAAGAGCAATGAACCTGAAGATCGTTCATTCAGTCCCACACCATTATAAAGCTTCTACAAACACATTGAAGGGACATATCAAACATGACTCCTGCCCCAAATCTATTATACTTCTGATTTCACTTTGTGTTATCTTGCCACTTCCATCAGATCCACTTCAAGCCTTAGAAATGACTTGTACATGTTAGAAGGTGATTTGTCCATTAATTTTATGTCAAGCAATCCGAAATATCTAGGACGAAGATCACACTTGATTATGAGCAAGTGGTCTCAATTAGTCCTGAAAATAAAGAAACACATCAAAGTATACTATAAGCAAAATTGAGTCTTAGATAAGAATTGAATCCTGCGAGAATGACAACTCACACATTCAGCCCCATTTACTATTTTTGTGAAGATAATTCACAAAATCCATATCTATCAAAATCACCTTTGAATGAAACCAAGTAAAAAAATTGGCAACCCGTGCACAAATAGATAAAAAGCAAGAGTCCATAAGCGATTTGAAATAGACACATTCATTAGATAGAATGGACGACTATCATCCACCATTTAATAGAGATGACTTTCACAAAGATGGATTAGCAACAAAACCAATACAAACCACCCACAACACCTTTTCATTTAGTCACATCATTTTTTGTCACATAGCAGAGATCCATGATCCCTAAAGTGAACCAACCAGTATCAGTTAGAAATAAAATTATATCTTCTAACATAATTGCTCCATGGTAAAACAAAGGAAAATTAAAAGAAACTTATAGAAACTCAACTACAATGAAGTCATAGATAGAAGAGTGTTTGTAGCCAAAACTTGCATATGCCTTTGTTAATAGATTTTCCTAAGCACTTGTTTCTAGACCTGTTTATCTAAACAAATGAAGAAATGAAAATAAAGATCACAACAAACCGAAAATGAGAAGAGAAGTGAATAGAACTTAAGTCTTTTCAAGTGCCTCAAAAGACTGATGTAACGACTATAGTAAATGATTCACATGTTGTTCATAAATATTTAGTAGCTCTTTGTACAATTAAAAGATTAATAACATCACTTGGTCCTCAAAATGTATCTAAATACTATATATATCACTATTCATCTGTAGAAGAGAACACACCAAATTTTTCTTTACCTAAAACAAATAGCTTCACCTACACCTTATTATTTGAGTTCTACATACAACTTGATTACTTTTATATATTTCTATGATTAAAACATCTCATTAGTGATTTTAACAAAATAAAAAAATTAATATCTTAATTGGTCATATGAATGTGCATACATCATGGTAGGACTTGGCCACTGTAGGTAAGCAGGATCCCTAGGTGTCTGATTCAATCCCCCATTACAGAAAGGGCTCATTATCTAAATACAATATTCACAATACAAATGAGTATTCATATCTAAATAGTATTCTATAATGTCTAAAACTCACCTTGTCAATAATTGTTTCTATCACCTCATTTGCCAACTTCATTCCAGACTCACAAAGAAGTGCAATTAACATTTGCTTGACCTGTCATATAACACCCAAAAGATATGAATGCCACACTAACATCTTTTTATAAAGAACAATTAGAATAATAAGAATAAAATGGAAATAATCACTTTGAGACAAAACTTATAACAATTGCCCTTCATTTGTTTCTTGGAACTGAGCACTCTAGTTGCATTGAAACTATAGTAAATCCCAAACATAACGGATCAGTACAGCCAGATCTTAGTATGAAATCTACTGTAAATCACAGCACATTATAACCAAATTAACTTTAAACAAAACAAAAAACCAGTGGGCAGTGGCTCAAATGCTCAATCATAGAAAAAGAAAAAAAAAAAGATGCGCTGGTTTTTTCATGACAGCATTAGATCCTTAGAGGATTTGGTTAAAACTGTATAAGATACAAAAAGAGGTAACCATAACGTCAAACATCAAAGGACCTTCTATTTCAAATTGGATAAACCCTTTAGTTGGTAACAAATGATGGAATACAAAAACTCCAATGGAACTCAAATCATAAGCATAAAATAACATTCTTCTTTGTACTTTTATCTTTGAAAAAATAAAATTGTAACTGTCATTCCTATCTCTAACTTCAAAATTATAAATCAAGTAACCTTAGCATATCACATTGGTGACCAATAATTCCTAAGGCTAAAACCAGGGGAAAGAGCACAGTGATCTCAAATAATAAGATAATAAAAACCCATATGGCATAAGAAAAATACATCTGGTACAGGTCAGTATGGAATCTGCATTCCTAAGGCTAAAACCAGGGGAAAAAGCACAGTGATCTCAAATAATAAGATAATAAAAAGTAAAAACCCATATGGCATAAGAAAAATACATACACTACAGGTCAGTAAGGAATCTGTATATCAACAACTTAAGAAAGTAAGACCCAAAATTACATCACATTCAAACAATTTAACCGTGCATGGCAAGAGGCAAGTCAATACCAAAAGCCATTTTAAACAATCAAGAGGCATTAACAGTTTATATAAAAGAATGAAGGTCTATGGTGAAAAGAATGAACAATATCAATACCAAATAATACATACAAAACAAAACCCTCATAATTTATCAAATTCGGGTAACAATAACAGTTCACCAAAAATCAGGATCAATTAAAGAAACATGTTTGCACGGGCCATTCCCACTCTCATGTTTGCGCTGGTTTCTTCAACTCAGACTTGTACCTGTTATCCTCAAATGTCCCCAGCACAGTCCCTACCACACAACTCAACTTCAATTCACAAAACAACTACACCACACACATACTGACATACATATTGTGCCAAAACAGAAATCAGTAACAAACTGAACAAATACCATAAGCAATAGCAGAGGCGGTGCTAAGCTTGGACTAAGCAGAGAATCCTTGAGAAGAGGCGAGAACAACAGCGACATGTGCGGCCTGAGCGGACTTAGCAGCGGCGGCAACTGCCAGGTCGAGGCTTTTAAACGGAGCAGAACCAGAAGCGGACTTGCCGAGACCAACCAAGGCTAGTCTCTTAGATCCAAGCCCGGCGGCGTTTCTGAGAACCGTGGACTGGCCGGATTTTCCGGTGAAATCCTCTTCGGAAGAGGCTTCAGCCAAGAGACCGTTCAGTTTGGAGTCGAGCGAGTTGAGGATGTGGTTCTCGAATGGCGAGTCGCTGTTTCTGGCGACGTCGTTCTCCGTGACGGCGACGGCAAGAAGGTCGCCCTTCCATTTAGCGACGTCGAGGTCCTTCGCGGCGAAGGAGAGGTTGGGGGTTTCAGTGGTGGTGGAAGTCGATTTGTGAACTGCTTTGTTTGTGAATGAGTGTGGTTGATACGCTTGACTTGGACTGAATTTATACAAAACAGGAGATAAGAGAGCACAAGAAACTCTGATTTGATTTGTGCGAGACCCGTAATTGACATTGAGCAAATCAAATCTGTGGCCAACGCAATGGGGAAATCGGCACAAACTGGTTCTGCTAAACTGAAGACTAAAGGACTTCCATATAAAACCGTATGAGAATATGACACGTGGACAGCTGCTTAGAGAGTGACACCTCGGATTTTTGTCCTCCTTAAGGGCTTGTGCTTTGTATCTAGTATAGATAGATTGAAAGTTCAGATAAAAGGTGGGCCCCACATACAAGTGCTTCCTCGCAAAACGGAAAAAAAATCATGACAAATTTATGCAATGACAAGTATACCACTAAAGACTTTCGGATTCACAAATTTAAATATTATTTTCTTACGGCACGAGGGCAGCCGGTTTGCATCATATCCTTGCACAAGATTTAATTATTAAAAAAGGCTTAAAAGCATTTCATGCCCCTGATGTATCATGATTGTGCAAAAGTCGCTCCTACTCTTTTTTCGTCTACGTTTGTACCCTTCATGTTTCTAAAAAGTGCACCGAATGCCCCTCCGTCACTCTGGAGATGGAAAAATAAGGATTTTAATGTAGTTGAGGATGAAGATGATGAAGAAAATGATGAGACTATGAAGATGATGATGAATGAGTATAATATAAATAAAACTTTGGTCATGATATAACAAATTGGTTGTGTAGCTCAACTGGTAAAGTGTGTGTTTTGTTTGTTCAAGGTCTTGGGTTTGAATCTCCCACCCCATTTTCCCAAGTTCTTTTTTTATTTAATGACATGTCACACCACGTAGGACGTTGACGTGACCCATTTTTTAACGTCAAAGTGACATAGGGGCATTCGGTGCACTTTTTAGAAATATGAAGGGTACAAATGTAGATGAAAAAAGAGTAGGGGCGACTTTTGCACGATCATCATACATCAGGGGCATGAAATGCTTTTAAGCCTATTAAAAATGAAATACTTCTAACTATGAATGAATTTCAAAAAAAAAATAAAACTATGAATGAAATGTGCGATCTAAAATATGCGTTAATTAAGGGTAAAAATGAAATACATATAACAATGAAATTTGGGATCTAAATGATACGTTTATAGAGGGTAAAAATGAAATAAATTTAACAATGAAATGTGCGATCTAAATGATGTGTTAATAGACGGTAAAAGTGAAGGGTAAAAAAGAAATACATTTAACAACGAAATGTGTAATCTAAAGTATGCATTTAAGAGGGTAAAAATTAATAAATTATGCTTTACTGGATGGTAAAAAGGAAATACATTTAAACATGAAATGTTATATTTAGAGAATACACTTAAAAGGCATTATCATTTTCTTTCCAAACACACAAACACGTTGATCACCATCTAATTGGGTTTCCCATCGCGCAGTATGGCTTTGTGGGTTGACGAACTGTATATCGTTTTATCCCGATTGCCGGCCTACATTGTAAGTAGGTTTAAGTGCGTAGCCAAACCACTTAACTTCTCCGGCGAACAACTATTTTGTTCCGAACAGGCTAAGCACATGCTGTTGGTGATCAGCACTTCTTCAAATTTTGAGATGTTATCCAAAAAATTTCCACAAGCGTGCTACTTCTCCATTTATGTGAGAACCGACCTCACTAGGGGTGCCTCGAAATTTTCTCGATTTCATGCAGTGGACCGACCGTATTCTAGCTTCGTGGAATGGGTTGGTTGTCGTCCAATGTAACAACTACCAAAATCCGCCCGGTCTTATTGTGTGTAATCCGGTAACGGGTTCATGGACCCCTATTAGTTCCCCGGTCGCTGACTACCCGACGTCTGTTGATATGCATATCAACATAATCTCGTTCGTGTCCCTAAGCTCCGATGAGTACAAATTGCTCTCGACCGAACAACATGTTCGATTTTTCCTTGAATATGTCCTGAAGGAATAGAACCCTCAAACGGATAGTTGGCAAGATTTGAACAGTTCGATGGATCTTGGTCATAGGGAAATGAATATAGAGGAACCGATTGTTGTCAATAACATCGTGTGTTTTATTTTCGATAATTACGATTACGGGATAGGGATTGTGGAGACATATCCTTTGCCGTACGTAATGAAGTATTCCCTTGACAATGGACAATGTAGCAAGTTAGAGCTCCCAAGTGCCGCTGCGGAGGAGGGTGTTACCAATGCTTAAACCTTTCAACGTTGAGAAAGTATGCAGAGTGGATTGTGGGTGAGTTGTTTGAATTGGTGTTGATAGGAGAAATTGTTGAGCTATTTATAGGAGTAATTGGTGTTGATAATATTTATAAAATTTTAATTCTAATAATTTAATAAGTATTGGGACTAATAAGAATTAATGATTTTCAATCATTGTTTATAGGCTCAATGTGGACGGCAGCCTGCTCTTTGATTTTCCTTAATTTTTCCTCTTTTTAATTGGACAATAAGGAGGCAATATCTTTAAAAACATTTAGTAAAGAATTAAAAAAAGTAGAATATTCAAAGGCTCCATCGAAAATCAAGTAGGTTCAACCCATAATATCAATATCAATATATTATATTAGAAAAGAAGAACTCATATCAGACTGATTTAGTGACGTGTCATTCTAACGTAAATT
The DNA here is from genome assembly GCF_012489685.1 of Lotus japonicus. Classification (NCBI taxonomy): domain Eukaryota; kingdom Viridiplantae; phylum Streptophyta; class Magnoliopsida; order Fabales; family Fabaceae; genus Lotus; species Lotus japonicus. Next base: position 13,888,433 of record NC_080045.1, read on the forward strand.
CCCAGTGACGTGTCATTCTCATAAAAAAAATTCCACGTGTCATTCTCAGGTTAATTCTCATAAAAAAATTACATTTTTAAATTTTAGATTTGATTAGGATTTAGGTTGTTTATTTCATGATTTTATTTTAATTTGTCTTATTATTTATTTTTAGAGTATTAATTAATTTTTATGGTATTTTTATTGAATTTTCGGATTTTTAATTAATTCAGGATTTTATGAGTTTTTATTGTGAATTGCTAGATTTTGATAGTTTTTATCTATATTTATTTATTACCTTTTAAAATTTTAGATTTGATTTGGATTTATGTGGTTTATTTCTTGATTTTATCTTAATTTATCTTATTATTTATTTAATTTTAATTTCTGGAAATATTTTATTTAATTTTAGAGTATAAATTAATTAGGGTTTAGGTTGTTTATTTTTATTTTAAATTAATTAATACTTAAAAAAAATCGAATTCACGTGTCATTCCATTTGATAGATTCTCTTATGTTGTGTTATTTTATCTTGAAACCGAATTTTAAAAGATTTGGCCTAATTATATAAGATTTACCTAGATTAGTCCTTACTAAATATTTCAAACAAAATCAAATGAGATAACAACCGAATGCATTCCGTTATTAATGGAGAGGAGAAATTTCTACACCTAAAATTTATTTTTAAAACAAATTTATCTTGGCTAATTAAAATGTTTAAATTTTCCTTTTAACTTTAGAGATTTTTTTATGTATATATAACGAAAGATTTTATTTTATATAAAAAGTATCATTATATTTTTTTAAACAATCATTATATTTGAGTTAAAAAAAAACAATCATTATATTCTAAACTAAGAGAAAATGAATTAGAGAATCAAACGATTCTTCCTTTCCTTTCGGTCCAGGAGCCTCAGACGGAGGGGAAGAGATTGACGAGGGAGGCATCAAAGGGGGAGTCGGCGCTGACGGCGAAGTGGGAGACGACGGAGAGCTTGGAAGGAGAAAACCCCATCAACCAACTAGCAACATCTTGGCTGGGAAGATTTCAGATGGTGTGCTATTTGATTCTCTAATTCTTACGGTGATTTCAAATCCCTAATTTTATTTGTTTCGAAAAAACCCTAGCTTTTCCATAAGCCATTCTTTTTGGCTTTGTTCCTAGGTCCTTGAGTTCACTGAGGTTGAATATGTGGTCTCCGATTACAAGTCTCACAGGATCTGCTGAAGTTCTAAAAAAATGCACAGGAAGATCCATAGACAGCTACAACGATCATCTTCATTGCTCAATTCTTATAATGGTATATTATAGCTTATATTCAAACATGCTTCAATTCCAGTTTGTGAGTATGTAGACAAGGTAAGTCGTTATACTTAAGATTTAAAGCAAATGTTTTTGTAACACCCCGATTTCGGTGGCGTCACTTTAGTAACCAAAAGAAAATACTTTAAGCGGAAAAACGTGAATTATTTTTTTTTCGACAATATAACTAAAGACAAAAAGCAATAAAACTCCCCAACAAAAGATAAAAGGAACTACTATACAACTATATATACATGCCTCGTGTCGGGTGACAGAAAAGAGTAACGCCCGAAGGCAATATGTACAGTCCAAGATGAAGATACTGTGTCCGCAACACTAACCTACAAAAACTGAGAGCAAGTTGGCCCAGCGGCCTAAGAAAAGACCCCCTAAATCCAACCAGCTCTCTGTGATCTCCATAGGAAACCACACAAAAGCTACCGGTAGGAAAACTACCCTGTCCCCAAAACGGAAGCATGACGGTCAGAGCATCGACACAACTCCTACACTATCCCTACCCGAGGAGCCCACACTAGCACTCGATCCTACATGCTAGCGCGGTCGTCATCCGAATCTGCATCCAGGACGACTAGGTCGACGTACTCAACACTGCCCTCTCTGTCCACCCTAATGCGCTCCCGCACTGGACTCTCGGGCTCGGGGCCCGGAACGAGATCCGCAACGACAGCAGCAGCAGTAGACGGACTAGACTCCGTCGAAGCCCCACCTACTGGCAACTCCTCAGAAGGGTCCTCATCATCTGAAGGAGATGGTGGCGGTGGAGGTACTCCCAAGCCGGGTCCACAGTGTACTCCTGGAGGCAGGTTGAAGCTCACTATGTGCCTCCTCATCACTCCCTCCGTCAAGCGTCCGAATCGATCGACACGGTCCTCCATGATCCGACCGGTGTAGGTCGCACGGTGGCCCTCGGGATCGACCACCCATGCACCTGGGTCGTCTTGGTCAAGCATCTCGTACCTGGTCCCCCCTGACGGGCTGACCATGGTAAACCAATCCCCCATACTCATCTGACAAATGGCGTAGTCCGCCCAAACACACACAGCAGACGCGAGGGTCAACTCCAAAGAATTATATAATTAATAAAACCAGATATAATTATAGGATAATAAATACTAGCCTCTCAGGCTTATAAGTTTTGGGATAGCTTCCTAGGGTTGCATGTATCACAATAAATATAAAGAGCCATAAAAACAAGTAGCATGCCTCAAAAATAGGATAAACAGTTACCAATCACACTCAGCAACTAAGTTAGCATGTATGTTGCATGAAATGCAATGCTGGGTAACAAAATGCATTCCGGAAGAAGGATGGACATCAACGAGACGGCCCTAACACCAGCCACGGTGGGTACCTTCCTGCTCGCGTGTCTCTTACACCACACAAAAGTAGTCAGATCAGCAGTGAACCCGTAGGTCTGCCATTCCGTCTGCTACTGAGGACCACCGTAGTGTCCTAAATATGGAAATCCGGGTCTTATGACCATTTTGGAATCCACCGAGGTCCGGTATCACGCCGTGTATTAACCTCAAAATGAGTGCATGAATGCAAGTGATTAGCCAAACAACGTCTCCGACCTCACCCGACACGTCGCCACGTGTTCTAGATTAACTTAAAGTCTCTAAAAGAATACCCTAAGGTAAATGTCGATTCTGCGACAAAATACAATTAATCATAAACAAAAGAGTGCAACCACTCACGACAACTCTTCGAGTCATCAATGCTCTCACGAAGTCTCACGCTTCTGTGGAGTCTCACACATTCACAAAGTCTCACGCTTCAGTGAAGTTTTATGCTTTCACAAGGTCTCACGCCTCAGTGAATTTACACACTTGCACGAAGTCTCACGCTTCAATGAAGTATCATGCTGTTCACGAGGTCTCACGCCTCAGTGAAGATCCATGCTTTCCACAAGGTCTCACGCCTCAGTGGAGTATCACGCATTCACAAGGTCTCACACCTCCGTGAAGCTTCTCGGCTCATCCCTTGGATGGCTAAACAAACTGCTCCCAGAGCGAATGAGTATCAACATACCCAAAACTCGAAATCTTCCCAACACTTGGATCCGACGACACTTCTCATTTTCCAAAACTAAACTTCAATCCAAAGCTTGCATCCGAGATTGTTATCTTTATTTAAAGGTTTAGAGGTTGTTTAATATCTTATGAATTTCTTTATAAAAATAGCTCTTTTTAGTCTTATCGTATTCCCTATGAGTTCAAAGTTCCCATAAACCCAAGTAATTCCCTGAGAAGGTCTCGATCCATTGGAGCATGACAAGGTCCGAACTCCGTTCGTCCTTTTAAAACTCTCTCAAAATCTCATAAAAATTCGGCATGACCTGCCCGTAATCCTCACTTTTCAGAATCTCAGGTACAAGTGGAATAGCATCATTGAAACAGCTCAACCAAAAGACATAAACAGCATATTCCAACACATCCTAAGTTAACCATGTAGCACATAGCATGTGAATCATTTAGCACACAATATCATGGCATCAAGTACTCAACAAGTTCGGCCGAAGCCTCAGAAATCATTTCAGACATTTAGCAATTAGGTGCATAACACATAAATCAAGTCGAATTTCATCGACACCTAAAGCATTATCTAGTAATTCAGAGAGTAGCCCTCACCGGTGGGTCTTCCAGCTTCCTCCTCCAAATGTTCTTCAAGCTCTTCTCCTTGGTTTCTTGGAATCTCCTCAAACGAACCTTAAGCAAAAAATCACAGAAATCAACACCAAGAGTCAGAAACTCAGCAATCAAAGAGTCCTAGGGTTACACAGTACACTACTACCTCCGTGGTACGACAATCTAACGCGTTAAGACAAGTTTTCGAAAAATCGGATTCTCCTCCCCCCTTGATATAGCTCTCGGCCACTTTCCTTAATTGGGAGGGTCGATTTTTCTTCGATCAAACTTGGTTCCTAGGTTAACATAAGCCGTAACTAAGACGGTTCTAGGCTCGGAAAAATTTTCGGATCGAAAACTGATATAGGGGTAGTTTGGTCATTATTTTTAGCTCAGAATTTCAAAATTGGATTTTTGAAAAACAAATTGGATGGGGACGTCCACAACGACGTTTATGACGACAAATCCTACTAGCACTAAGCCAAGTCGATAGATTAGAGCGTAAAGGTTGCAACTTTGGCGAAAAATGGGTATTTAGGGTAGAAATTGATCCCGGCGGCATTTCGTCGACATTTGACAAAATCTAATCCGCAGAACACGCTCAGGAGCATGCAGGGAAGAAGTTTAGACGCTGAAATCAACTGATTTGAACAGTTTTTCAAAAACCTCAAAATTTTGAACTCAGAAAGTCGCAGGAGAAATGGACAGAAACGACGATTCGAAGGAGAGTATAGATTACCTACCTCGAGGTCTTCGATTAGTGACGAACGGTGAAGCAAACGGGCAAGAATCGACGAAGATCCGGATCTCTCTCTCTCTCTAGAAACTCGCGGCTTTGGGGGGTGGGGAAAATGGGTTTTGTGAAAAAAATCTAATTTTTCAACTATTTATAGGTTTTGGAAAAAACGGAAAAATGATTTTTTTGCGATTCCGATTTTTCCTGCGCGTTCCTCTGCGCATTCTAAGATAGGTTCTGGCGACAGAATTCCAGAACTCAAAATAGAATTCTTGGAATTAAACCAAAAGATCCAAAATCGGCATAAGTCGGTGTAAGTCGGTTTATCCCGAAAAACTACTTTTTGCAGTGATCGTCGGATGAGAAAACTTCCTTCTGAAGAAAGATTAGGAATGATGAGAGATGTAGGAGAACGCGGGTGGAATCTTCGTTTGAGTTTCCGGATAGAAAAAGTCTTCATCGTCTGTCGATCTTAGGTTTTCCGAACTATCAGGGATTCCGTTTCGGCAAACTTCCGAGAATTGGAATTTGACGTTCGTACATTCCAGGATTTCGCATCGAAATGGTTGTTTAAGGACGGAAAAGAGAAGTTCTAACATTTCTCTGAGGATTTTTGGAATTAGTTTCCATCGTGTCCTAAAGCGTAAATTAACTATTCACTAATACCTTCGACCTAGGATTAAGCGTATGTTAGTCGTGCTATAACTCTTTCGGTTTTTCGATACATTCTTGGACTTTTCCTGAACCTCTTTCCTTCCCAAATTTATCTTAATCAAATAACTTATTTATTTTATTCACTTATCCAAAGCGTTAAAACTTGGGCCTTACATTACTACCCTCCAAAAAGAAAGTTTCGACCTCGAAACTTAAGGGTCAGTAAAAAGTTCTGGATACTGTTCCTTGATCTTTTCCTTCAGCTCCCACGTTGCATCACCGGTGTCCTTGTTCCAAATAACCTTCACTAACTCGATCTCTTTACCCCTCAACTGCTTTACCCTTGTGTCACCAATGCTGATTGGCGGTGTCTCGAAAGACAAGTTATCCTTCAACTCAATGTCATCCAGCTCGATGACGTGCATCGGATCAGCAATATACTTCCGCAGTTGTGACACATGGAATACATCGTGAACGTTTGATAGAAAAGGCGGTAGTGCGATCTGATAAGCTACCGGTCCTACACGACGAGTAATCTGATAAGGTCCAATGAACTTTGGCGTCAGCTTTCTTGACTTGATTGCTCGACCAACTCCTGTAGTCTGGGTAACTCGCAAAAACACATGATCCCCTTCTTCAAATTCCAGGGTTCTGCGCCTTTGATCTGCATAGCTCTTCTGTCTACTCTGAGAAGCCTTCATCTTTTCCCTGATCTGTTTAATCTTCTCAGTTGTCTGTTGCAGAAGTTCCGGTCCTACTAACAAATTCTCTCCATCTTGATACCAACATAAAGGTGTTCTACACTTGCGGCCATACAATGCCTCATACGGTTCCATACCTATGGTCGTATGAAAACTGTTGTTATATGTGAATTCAATCAGTGGCAATAGGGTGTCCCAACTGCCCTTATTGTCTAACACGCAAGCTCGTAGCAAATCCTCCAATGATTGGATAGTTCTCTCAGTTTGCCCATCAGTCTGTGGATGATAAGCAGAGCTTAATCTCAGCCTCGTTCCCAAAGCCTCATGAAGAGCTCCCCACAGATGTGAAGTAAACTTCGGGTCTCTATCGGAAACGATACTTGTTGGCACTCCATGAAGTCGCACAATCTCAGCTATATAAATCTCTGATAGCTTATCCACGTTGTACGTAGTTCTCACCGGTATGAAATGAGCCGACTTAGTCAGTCGATCCACGATTACCCAAATCGAGTCATATCCTCTTTGAGTTCTTGGTAATGCCACGACAAAATCCATCGATATGCTATCCCATTTCCATTGAGGTACATCCAAGCTTTGTAGCATACCCGCAGATTTCTGATGTTCCACCTTCGCCTTTTGACAGGTCAAACATGCAGCTACATATTCTGCCACTTGTCTTTTCATTCCTGGCCACCAAAAATTCACCTTCAAGTCCTGGTGCATCTTTTTCATTCCAGGGTGAATGCTCAGCTTACTTTTATGACCTTCGTCCAGTATCAACCTCCTTAGGTCAGGGTTGTTGGGTACGCAAACTCTACCCTTACACCGTAGGATATTGTCACTTCCTACCTTGAATTCCGGGTCCTTACCCTGAATTACCAAATTCCTTTTTCCGAGTAAAAATTCATCTTGTAACTGTTGGTCTCGGATTTCTTCCATCAATCCATTGGTAATCCTGATCATCCCGAACCTCAGTTCTCCCTCGGATAATCTTACGTCCAAACTCAAATCTCGGAATTGTTCCAGCAGTTGTAGCTCCTTCACCATCATTGACGAGATATGCATTTTCCTGCTCAATGCATCAGCGACAACATTAGCTTTTCCAGGATGGTATTGTAAGGTAAAATCGTAATCCTTGAGAAACTCCATCCAACGTCGTTGTCTCATGTTCAACTCCTTCTGGTCAAACAAGTACTTCAAGCTCTTGTGATCGCTAAATATGGTGAAATTGCATCCATATAAGTGATGTCTCCAGATCTTCAACGAAAACACAATGGCAGCAAGTTCTAAGTCATGAGTCGGATAGTTCTTCTCATGAGTCTTCAGTTGTCGTGAAGCATAAGCCACCACTTTCCGATGCTGCATCAGCACACATCCCAAACCTTGATGCGAAGCATCACAGTACACTTCATACGGTTCCTCTGGTTGCGGTAAGACGAGTACAGGTGACGTCGTCAAACGTTCCTTCATTGTCTGAAAACTAGTTTCGCACGCTTCGGTCCATGCAAAAGGTTGATCCTTTCTCGTGAGTTGAGTCAAGGGTCCAACGATCTTGGCGAAATTCTCAATGAAGCGACGATAGTATCCCGCCAAACCGACAAAACTCCTGATCTCAGTCACGGTCTTTGGCCGTTCCCATGACAACACCGTCTCTACCTTTGCTGGATCCACAGCTATACCTTCTTTAGAAATCACATGGCCCAAGAATTTTACCTCTTCGAGCCAAAATTCACACTTAGAAGGGTTGGCGTACAACTTTGTCTCTCTCAACACTTGTAAAACCTGACGCAAGTGCCCTTCATGATCTTCAGCGTTCTTTGAGTAGATCAGAATGTCGTCGATAAACACCACGACGAATCGATCCAAGAACGGATGGAATGTCCTGTTCATGTAATCCATGAAGATAGCAGGTGCGTTTGTCACCCCAAATGGCATCACTAGATACTCATAGTGTCCATAACGAGTCCGGAATGCCGTCTTCTGGATATCCTCAGTCTTTACTCTAATTTGATGGTAACCCGACTTCAGGTCTATCGTTGAGAATATCGCAGCTCCTCGTAGTTGATCCATCAAATCATCAATTCTGGGTAGCGGATACCTATTCTTGACGGTTACTTTGTTCAGTTGTCGATAGTCGACACAAAGTCTAGATTTCCCATCCTTCTTCTTCACCAATAAGACGGGTGCTCCCCAAGGTGAAACGCTTGGTCGGATGAATCCTTTCGACAGAAGATCCTCAAGTTGAGACTTCAACTCCACCAATTCCGCAGGTGCCATCCGATATGGTGCAATCGAAATCGGTCCTGTTCCCGGTACGATGTCAATAGCAAACTCAATGTCGCGTACAGGCGGCAAACCAGGTACATCGACAGGAAAAACATCCGCGAAGTCCCTCACAACTGGAATATTACTCACTTCCGAATTTCCTTTACTCTCCAAGCTCAACAAAACTGAATACTCTTGAGATCCTTCATTCAGAGAGACATTAATATGATTGGCGGATAGATTACTCGGAAAGGTCCGAGTCAGGAAATACCACTCTCTTCGGCTACAGTCCAGAAGACAATGGTAGTGAGACAACCAGTCCATCCCTAGGATAACATCTAGGTTCTTGAGAGTTAGGCACACTAGGTTAGCATGGTAAACTTTATCCCTATAGGTTACTGGGCAATACATGCATGCAGTATTGGCAAGCAGAGTTTTGGCAGGTGTGGTAACTATAAGATCGAAACTC
>NC_080045.1:13897287-13943240 GCF_012489685.1 Lotus japonicus
TTCATCTCATATTGCTTGCAAGATTATCATTTTGTTATTCATTCCTTCTCTTATTGATATTGAGATGAGTCTGGAAGTGACATCACTTGTACTCTGGAATAAGAGAAAACTACAATCATATCAATAAAGAATTAAAGATTAGTTCCAAGACAGGTTTTAAAAATGAACAGAAGATAAAAATGAAAGGCGTAAATTATATCTAGCAATTTACGTTGAAGACATGATATCACAAGAAATTGAGAAAGCTAAATATGAACTCTTTATAGATACAAAAGCAAAAGCTATAACTGAGGCCATCTTAAAAGTCATGGACTCTGTATGACTCCATCCATCTTAAGCATCATTCAAGACCCCTGCCATTAATTTGCTTATATCAGTTAAGTGATAAATGAATGAGATTAGAGTTGAGTAGGAAATAGAGATTTAAATCAAAATACTTCAGTTTACTCAATTATTTTCATTTGTCCATGGAAAATTTAAGATTTCTCTAGAACTATGGCCATCATGAAACGCCAGACCTGATTTTTATAGAAATCTTTCAAATCATTTTCCCGTAACAATGCAGTTTCATCACACACCTTGAAAAATGGGAAGATTAAGAATGATATAAATGCATTCAAGTTAAGACTTCTATCAAAGAATCAGTCCAAGTTGGTCCACTAAACTCATTCATGTTAAACTCATTCATGTTAAGTCTTTGTACCCTCTAGCATAAATCTTCATAAAGGTCCTCTGCATAGTTAAAAACTCTATTGTTAACGTGGAGAACAAATGACTTATATATCTTTTCAAATATTAACATAGTCAAATTAATTGGGGAAAATTTAATATATCATTCACTTAGTTGTATTCAGTTACAACATCTTGCAAGTTGACATGTATAACAACCTGCACTTGTACATTCAAAGCTTCTGTAATACATTTTTTCCCCTCATTGTAACACCCCGATTTCGGTGGCGTCACTTTAGTAACCAAAAGAAAATACTTTAAGCGGAAAAACGTGAATTATTTTTTTTCGACAATATAACTAAAGACAAAAGCAATAAAACTCCCCAACAAAGATAAAAGGAACTACTATACAAATATATATACATGCCTAGTGTCGGGTGACAGAAAAGAGTAACGCCCGAGGGCAATATGTACAGTCCAAGATGAAGATACTGTGTCCGCAACACTAACCTACAAAAACTGAGAGCAAGTTGGCCCAGCGGCCTAAGAAAAGACCCCCTAAATCCAACCAGCTCTCTGTGATCTCCATAGGAAACCACACAAAAGCTACCGGTAGGAAAACTACCCTGTCCCCAAAACGGAAGCATGACGGTCAGAGCATCGACACAACTCCTACACTATCCCTACCCGAGGAGCCCACACTAGCACTCGATCCCTACATGCTAGCGCGGTCGTCATCCGAATCTGCATCCAGGACGACTAGGTCGACGTACTCAACACTGCCCTCTCTGTCCACCCTAATGCGCTCCCGCACTGGACTCTCGGGCTCGGGGCCCGGAACGAGATCCGCAACGACAGCAGCAGCAGTAGACGGACTAGACTCCGTCGAAGCCCCACCTACTGGCAACTCCTCAGAAGGGTCCTCATCATCTGAAGGAGATGGTGGCGGTGGAGGTACTCCCAAGCCGGGTCCACAGTGTACTCCTGGAGGCAGGTTGAAGCTCACTATGTGCCTCCTCATCACTCCCTCCGTCAAGCGTCCGAATCGATCGACACGGTCCTCCATGATCCGACCGGGTGTAGGTCGCACGGTGGCCCTCGGGATCGACCACCCATGCACCTGGGTCGTCTTGGTCAAGCATCTCGTACCTGGTCCCCCCTGACGGGCTGACCATGGTAAACCAATCCCCCATACTCATCTGACAAATGGCGTAGTCCGCCCAAACACACACAGCAGACGCGAGGGTCAACTCCAAAGAATTATATAATTAATAAAACCAGATATAATTATAGGATAATAAATACTAGCCTCTCAGGCTTATAAGTTTTGGGATAGCTTCCTAGGGTTGCATGTATCACAATAAATATAAAGAGCCATAAAAACAAGTAGCATGCCTCAAAAATAGGATAAACAGTTACCAATCACACTCAGCAACTAAGTTAGCATGTATGTTGCATGAAATGCAATGCTGGGTAACAAAATGCATTCCGGAAGAAGGATGGACATCAACGAGACGGCCCTAACACCAGCCACGGTGGGTACCTTCCTGCTCGCGTGTCTCTTACACCACACAAAAGTAGTCAGATCAGCAGTGAACCCGTAGGTCTGCCATTCCGTCTGCTACTGAGGACCACCGTAGTGTCCTAAATATGGAAATCCGGGTCTTATGACCATTTTGGAATCCACCGAGGTCCGGTATCACGCCGTGTATTAACCTCAAAATGAGTGCATGAATGCAAGTGATTAGCCAAACAACGTCTCCGACCTCACCCGACACGTCGCCACGTGTTCTAGATTAACTTAAAGTCTCTAAAAGAATACCCTAAGGTAAATGTCGATTCTGCGACAAAATACAATTAATCATAAACAAAAGAGTGCAACCACTCACGACAACTCTTCGAGTCATCAATGCTCTCACGAAGTCTCACGCTTCTGTGGAGTCTCACACATTCACAAAGTCTCACGCTTCAGTGAAGTTTTATGCTTTCACAAGGTCTCACGCCTCAGTGAATTTACACACTTGCACGAAGTCTCACGCTTCAATGAAGTATCATGCTGTTCACGAGGTCTCACGCCTCAGTGAAGATCCATGCTTTCCACAAGGTCTCACGCCTCAGTGGAGTATCACGCATTCACAAGGTCTCACACCTCCGTGAAGCTTCTCGGCTCATCCCTTGGATGGCTAAACAAACTGCTCCCAGAGCGAATGAGTATCAACATACCCAAAACTCGAAATCTTCCCAACACTTGGATCCGACGACACTTCTCATTTTCCAAAACTAAACTTCAATCCAAAGCTTGCATCCGAGATTGTTATCTTTATTTAAAGGTTTAGAGGTTGTTTAATATCTTATGAATTTCTTTATAAAAATAGCTCTTTTTAGTCTTATCGTATTCCCTATGAGTTCAAAGTTCCCATAAACCCAAGTAATTCCCTGAGAAGGTCTCGATCCATTGGAGCATGACAAGGTCCGAACTCCGTTCGTCCTTTTAAAACTCTCTCAAAATCTCATAAAAATTCGGCATGACCTGCCCGTAATCCTCACTTTTCAGAATCTCAGGTACAAGTGGAATAGCATCATTGAAACAGCTCAACCAAAAGACATAAACAGCATATTCCAACACATCCTAAGTTAACCATGTAGCACATAGCATGTGAATCATTTAGCACACAATATCATGGCATCAAGTACTCAACAAGTTCGGCCGAAGCCTCAGAAATCATTTCAGACATTTAGCAATTAGGTGCATAACACATAAATCAAGTCGAATTTCATCGACACCTAAAGCATTATCTAGTAATTCAGAGAGTAGCCCTCACCGGTGGGTCTTCCAGCTTCCTCCTCCAAATGTTCTTCAAGCTCTTCTCCTTGGTTTCTTGGAATCTCCTCAAACGAACCTTAAGCAAAAATCACAGAAATCAACACCAAGAGTCAGAAACTCAGCAATCAAAGAGTCCTAGGGTTACACAGTACACTACTACCTCCGTGGTACGACAATCTAACGCGTTAAGACAAGTTTTCGAAAAATCGGATTCTCCTCCCCCCTTGATATAGCTCTCGGCCACTTTCCTTAATTGGGAGGGTCGATTTTTCTTCGATCAAACTTGGTTCCTAGGTTAACATAAGCCGTAACTAAGACGGTTCTAGGCTCGGAAAAATTTTCGGATCGAAAACTGATATAGGGGTAGTTTGGTCATTATTTTTAGCTCAGAATTTCAAAATTGGATTTTTGAAAAACAAATTGGATGGGGACGTCCACAACGACGTTTATGACGACAAATCCTACTAGCACTAAGCCAAGTCGATAGATTAGAGCGTAAAGGTTGCGACTTTGGCGAAAAATGGGTATTTAGGGTAGAAATTGATCCCGGCGGCATTTCGTCGACATTTGACAAAATCTAATCCGCAGAACACGCTCAGGAGCATGCAGGGAAGAAGTTTAGACGCTGAAATCAACTGATTTGAACAGTTTTTCAAAAACCTCAAAATTTTGAACTCAGAAAGTCGCAGGAGAAATGGACAGAAACGACGATTCGAAGGAGAGTATAGATTACCTACCTCGAGGTCTTCGATTAGTGACGAACGGTGAAGCAAACGGGCAAGAATCGACGAAGATCCGGATCTCTCTCTCTCTCTAGAAACTCGCGGCTTTGGGGGGTGGGGAAAATGGGTTTTGTGAAAAAAATCTAATTTTTCAACTATTTATAGGTTTTGGAAAAAACGGAAAAATGATTTTTTTGCGATTCCGATTTTTCCTGCGCGTTCCTCTGCGCATTCTAAGATAGGTTCTGGCGACAGAATTCCAGAACTCAAAATAGAATTCTTGGAATTAAACCAAAAGATCCAAAATCGGCATAAGTCGGTGTAAGTCGGTTTATCCCGAAAAACTACTTTTTGCAGTGATCGTCGGATGAGAAAACTTCCTTCTGAAGAAAGATTAGGAATGATGAGAGATGTAGGAGAACGCGGGTGGAATCTTCGTTTGAGTTTCCGGATAGAAAAAGTCTTCATCGTCTGTCGATCTTAGGTTTTCCGAACTATCAGGGATTCCGTTTCGGCAAACTTCCGAGAATTGGAATTTGACGTTCGTACATTCCAGGATTTCGCATCGAAATGGTTGTTTAAGGACGGAAAAGAGAAGTTCTAACATTTCTCTGAGGATTTTTGGAATTAGTTTCCATCGTGTCCTAAAGCGTAAATTAACTATTCACTAATACCTTCGACCTAGGATTAAGCGTATGTTAGTCGTGCTATAACTCTTTCGGTTTTTCGATACATTCTTGGACTTTTCCTGAACCTCTTTCCTTCCCAAATTTATCTTAATCAAATAACTTATTTATTTTATTCACTTATCCAAAGCGTTAAAACTTGGGCCTTACATTACTACCCTCCAAAAAGAAAGTTTCGACCTCGAAACTTAAGGGTCAGTAAAAAGTTCTGGATACTGTTCCTTGATCTTTTCCTTCAGCTCCCACGTTGCATCACCGGTGTCCTTGTTCCAAATAACCTTCACTAACTCGATCTCTTTACCCCTCAACTGCTTTACCCTTGTGTCACCAATGCTGATTGGCGGTGTCTCGAAAGACAAGTTATCCTTCAACTCAATGTCATCCAGCTCGATGACGTGCATCGGATCAGCAATATACTTCCGCAGTTGTGACACATGGAATACATCGTGAACGTTTGATAGAAAAGGCGGTAGTGCGATCTGATAAGCTACCGGTCCTACACGACGAGTAATCTGATAAGGTCCAATGAACTTTGGCGTCAGCTTTCTTGACTTGATTGCTCGACCAACTCCTGTAGTCTGGGTAACTCGCAAAAACACATGATCCCCTTCTTCAAATTCCAGGGTTCTGCGCCTTTGATCTGCATAGCTCTTCTGTCTACTCTGAGAAGCCTTCATCTTTTCCCTGATCTGTTTAATCTTCTCAGTTGTCTGTTGCAGAAGTTCCGGTCCTACTAACAAATTCTCTCCATCTTGATACCAACATAAAGGTGTTCTACACTTGCGGCCATACAATGCCTCATACGGTGCCATACCTATGGTCGTATGAAAACTGTTGTTATATGTGAATTCAATCAGTGGCAATAGGGTGTCCCAACTGCCCTTATTGTCTAACACGCAAGCTCGTAGCAAATCCTCCAATGATTGGATAGTTCTCTCAGTTTGCCCATCAGTCTGTGGATGATAAGCAGAGCTTAATCTCAGCCTCGTTCCCAAAGCCTCATGAAGAGCTCCCCACAGATGTGAAGTAAACTTCGGGTCTCTATCGGAAACGATACTTGTTGGCACTCCATGAAGTCGCACAATCTCAGCTATATAAATCTCTGATAGCTTATCCACGTTGTACGTAGTTCTCACCGGTATGAAATGAGCCGACTTAGTCAGTCGATCCACGATTACCCAAATCGAGTCATATCCTCTTTGAGTTCTTGGTAATGCCACGACAAAATCCATCGATATGCTATCCCATTTCCATTGAGGTACATCCAAGCTTTGTAGCATACCCGCAGATTTCTGATGTTCCACCTTCGCCTTTTGACAGGTCAAACATGCAGCTACATATTCTGCCACTTGTCTTTTCATTCCTGGCCACCAAAAATTCACCTTCAAGTCCTGGTGCATCTTTTTCATTCCAGGGTGAATGCTCAGCTTACTTTTATGACCTTCGTCCAGTATCAACCTCCTTAGGTCAGGGTTGTTGGGTACGCAAACTCTACCCTTACACCGTAGGATATTGTCACTTCCTACCTTGAATTCCGGGTCCTTACCCTGAATTACCAAATTCCTTTTTCCGAGTAAAAATTCATCTTGTAACTGTTGGTCTCGGATTTCTTCCATCAATCCATTGGTAATCCTGATCATCCCGAACCTCAGTTCTCCCTCGGATAATCTTACGTCCAAACTCAAATCTCGGAATTGTTCCAGCAGTTGTAGCTCCTTCACCATCATTGACGAGATATGCATTTTCCTGCTCAATGCATCAGCAACAACATTAGCTTTTCCAGGATGGTATTGTAAGGTAAAATCGTAATCCTTGAGAAACTCCATCCAACGTCGTTGTCTCATGTTCAACTCCTTCTGGTCAAACAAGTACTTCAAGCTCTTGTGATCGCTAAATATGGTGAAATTGCATCCATATAAGTGATGTCTCCAGATCTTCAACGAAAACACAATGGCAGCAAGTTCTAAGTCATGAGTCGGATAGTTCTTCTCATGAGTCTTCAGTTGTCGTGAAGCATAAGCCACCACTTTCCGATGCTGCATCAGCACACATCCCAAACCTTGATGCGAAGCATCACAGTACACTTCATACGGTTCCTCTGGTTGCGGTAAGACGAGTACAGGTGACGTCGTCAAACGTTCCTTCATTGTCTGAAAACTAGTTTCGCACGCTTCGGTCCATGCAAAAGGTTGATCCTTTCTCGTGAGTTGAGTCAAGGGTCCAACGATCTTGGCGAAATTCTCAATGAAGCGACGATAGTATCCCGCCAAACCGACAAAACTCCTGATCTCAGTCACGGTCTTTGGCCGTTCCCATGACAACACCGTCTCTACCTTTGCTGGATCCACAGCTATACCTTCTTTAGAAATCACATGGCCCAAGAATTTTACCTCTTCGAGCCAAAATTCACACTTAGAAGGGTTGGCGTACAACTTTGTCTCTCTCAACACTTGTAAAACCTGACGCAAGTGCCCTTCATGATCTTCAGCGTTCTTTGAGTAGATCAGAATGTCGTCGATAAACACCACGACGAATCGATCCAAGAACGGATGGAATGTCCTGTTCATGTAATCCATGAAGATAGCAGGTGCGTTTGTCACCCCAAATGGCATCACTAGATACTCATAGTGTCCATAACGAGTCCGGAATGCCGTCTTCTGGATATCCTCAGTCTTTACTCTAATTTGATGGTAACCCGACTTCAGGTCTATCTTGAGAATATCGCAGCTCCTCGTAGTTGATCCATCAAATCATCAATTCTGGGTAGCGGATACCTATTCTTGACGGTTACTTTGTTCAGTTGTCGATAGTCGACACAAAGTCTAGATTTCCCATCCTTCTTCTTCACCAATAAGACGGGTGCTCCCCAAGGTGAAACGCTTGGTCGGATGAATCCTTTCGACAGAAGATCCTCAAGTTGAGACTTCAACTCCACCAATTCCGCAGGTGCCATCCGATATGGTGCAATCGAAATCGGTCCTGTTCCCGGTACGATGTCAATAGCAAACTCAATGTCGCGTACAGGCGGCAAACCAGGTACATCGACAGGAAAAACATCCGCGAAGTCCCTCACAACTGGAATATTACTCACTTCCGAATTTCCTTTACTCTCCAAGCTCAACAAAACTGAATACTCTTGAGATCCTTCATTCAGAGAGACATTAATATGATTGGCGGATAGATACTCGGAAAGGTCCGAGTCAGGAAATACCACTCTCTTTCGGCTACAGTCCAGAAGACAATGGTAGTGAGACAACCAGTCCATCCCTAGGATAACATCTAGGTTCTTGAGAGTTAGGCACACTAGGTTAGCATGGTAAACTTTATCCCTATAGGTTACTGGGCAATACATGCATGCAGTATTGGCAAGCAGAGTTTTGGCAGGTGTGGTAACTATAAGATCGAAACTCAAAGCAGTAACGGGAAGTTTTAATCTAGTAGCACATTCCCTAGAGATAAAAGAGTGCGTTGCTCCGGAATCAAAAAGTACAGTTAGGAGATTACCGTCAATCTCGCAATCTCCCCTGATCAGACCATCAACATCTTCAGCTTCTTCACCATCCATGGTGTAGACTCTTGCCTTGGCAGCAGGACGCTTCCCACGAGCAGTGTTTACAGCTGGTTCTGTCTTAGGTGCTCTGCATTGAGCAGCAGTATGCCCCAACTTGTTACAGTTAAAGCATTTGGGCCTCATGTCAGTACAAGCATTGGCATAGTGCCCAGGCTGCCCACATCTGTAACAGGTCATCTCCCTGTTCACAGTCTGACCTCCAGAACCTCCAGCAGTACCCACCATGGGCCTATAAGATCCTGAAGCAATTCCTCTACCTGCAGGACGTTGATACGGCTTCCTACTCTGAAATCTCCCTCTGCCTTGAAAATTTTGAGAGCCCGACCTCATCGGCCCTCCTGTCCCAACACGGTTCAGTCTCCTGTTCTTCATTATCTCCACCTCAGTGGCTTTCTCAACCAAAGTCTGAAAACGAGTGATCCCCAACGGTTTCACCGAGTCTTCAATATCGGGCCTCAGCCCATTCACAAAGCGCTTGCACATGTAGGGTTCATCGACCCCATTGCGGAAGAATCGAAAGTGCTTGGCCAACGATTCCAGCTTGGCAGCATATTCCGGGATGGACATGCTACCCTGACGAAGTGTCAGGAATTGCGACTCACGCTCGTCCCGCGCACTATCTGGAAAATACTTTTCCAGAAAAGCAGCACGAAACGAAGTCCAGTTCACTTCCAGGTTGTTTGCTTCCATCATTCCTCTGGCGCCTCTCCACCAGTACTCAGCATCACCCAACAGTAGAAAGGTTGCCATTCCCACCTTGGCCCCCTCAGCAGTCTGCAATATACCGAAGATCTTTTCAATCTCCTGGATCCAGAGATCCGCTTTGTCCGGGTCCGTACCCCCCGAGAACTTAGGTGGATCCTGTCTCCTAAAATCATTCAGGCCTCTGTTCTGATCCATTGTCACTTCCCTCTGGCGTTGGTGCTGATCACGTGCCTCCTCAGCAGCACGCCTCATAGCATTATCGTTTGCCTGTGCAGTCACAGCTTGGGCCATAGTGGCCATCATCTCAGCTAGTTGGTTAGCGTTCACCATGTTCTGCTAAATTAACAAACAGTTAGTGCTCATCATAAGATAGCATCCAAAATAACTATACAATATGATTAAGCAATAACTTCAAACAATTCTAAGCGAAAAATCGCTTGGCAGACAATCAATTTTTACTCTTTGCAGAGTCACACAACCTAGCACAGAAGACCTATTCCCAAAAGACTCCCGAAAGACTCGACTAAGCTCTGATACCACAAATGTAACACCCCGATTTCGGTGGCGTCACTTTAGTAACCAAAAGAAAATACTTTAAGCGGAAAAACGTGAATTATTTTTTTTTCGACAATATAACTAAAGACAAAAAGCAATAAAACTCCCCAACAAAAGATAAAAGGAACTACTATACAACTATATATACATGCCTCGTGTCGGGTGACAGAAAAGAGTAACGCCCGAAGGCAATATGTACAGTCCAAGATGAAGATACTGTGTCCGCAACACTAACCTACAAAAACTGAGAGCAAGTTGGCCCAGCGGCCTAAGAAAAGACCCCCTAAATCCAACCAGCTCTCTGTGATCTCCATAGGAAACCACACAAAAGCTACCGGTAGGAAAACTACCCTGTCCCCAAAACGGAAGCATGACGGTCAGAGCATCGACACAACTCCTACACTATCCCTACCCGAGGAGCCCACACTAGCACTCGATCCTACATGCTAGCGCGGTCGTCATCCGAATCTGCATCCAGGACGACTAGGTCGACGTACTCAACACTGCCCTCTCTGTCCACCCTAATGCGCTCCCGCACTGGACTCTCGGGCTCGGGGCCCGGAACGAGATCCGCAACGACAGCAGCAGCAGTAGACGGACTAGACTCCGTCGAAGCCCCACCTACTGGCAACTCCTCAGAAGGGTCCTCATCATCTGAAGGAGATGGTGGCGGTGGAGGTACTCCCAAGCCGGGTCCACAGTGTACTCCTGGAGGCAGGTTGAAGCTCACTATGTGCCTCCTCATCACTCCCTCCGTCAAGCGTCCGAATCGATCGACACGGTCCTCCATGATCCGACCGGTGTAGGTCGCACGGTGGCCCTCGGGATCGACCACCCATGCACCTGGGTCGTCTTGGTCAAGCATCTCGTACCTGGTCCCCCCTGACGGGCTGACCATGGTAAACCAATCCCCCATACTCATCTGACAAATGGCGTAGTCCGCCCAAACACACACAGCAGACGCGAGGGTCAACTCCAAAGAATTATATAATTAATAAAACCAGATATAATTATAGGATAATAAATACTAGCCTCTCAGGCTTATAAGTTTTGGGATAGCTTCCTAGGGTTGCATGTATCACAATAAATATAAAGAGCCATAAAAACAAGTAGCATGCCTCAAAAATAGGATAAACAGTTACCAATCACACTCAGCAACTAAGTTAGCATGTATGTTGCATGAAATGCAATGCTGGGTAACAAAATGCATTCCGGAAGAAGGATGGACATCAACGAGACGGCCCTAACACCAGCCACGGTGGGTACCTTCCTGCTCGCGTGTCTCTTACACCACACAAAAGTAGTCAGATCAGCAGTGAACCCGTAGGTCTGCCATTCCGTCTGCTACTGAGGACCACCGTAGTGTCCTAAATATGGAAATCCGGGTCTTATGACCATTTTGGAATCCACCGAGGTCCGGTATCACGCCGTGTATTAACCTCAAAATGAGTGCATGAATGCAAGTGATTAGCCAAACAACGTCTCCGACCTCACCCGACACGTCGCCACGTGTTCTAGATTAACTTAAAGTCTCTAAAAGAATACCCTAAGGTAAATGTCGATTCTGCGACAAAATACAATTAATCATAAACAAAAGAGTGCAACCACTCACGACAACTCTTCGAGTCATCAATGCTCTCACGAAGTCTCACGCTTCTGTGGAGTCTCACACATTCACAAAGTCTCACGCTTCAGTGAAGTTTTATGCTTTCACAAGGTCTCACGCCTCAGTGAATTTACACACTTGCACGAAGTCTCACGCTTCAATGAAGTATCATGCTGTTCACGAGGTCTCACGCCTCAGTGAAGATCCATGCTTTCCACAAGGTCTCACGCCTCAGTGGAGTATCACGCATTCACAAGGTCTCACACCTCCGTGAAGCTTCTCGGCTCATCCCTTGGATGGCTAAACAAACTGCTCCCAGAGCGAATGAGTATCAACATACCCAAAACTCGAAATCTTCCCAACACTTGGATCCGACGACACTTCTCATTTTCCAAAACTAAACTTCAATCCAAAGCTTGCATCCGAGATTGTTATCTTTATTTAAAGGTTTAGAGGTTGTTTAATATCTTATGAATTTCTTTATAAAAATAGCTCTTTTTAGTCTTATCGTATTCCCTATGAGTTCAAAGTTCCCATAAACCCAAGTAATTCCCTGAGAAGGTCTCGATCCATTGGAGCATGACAAGGTCCGAACTCCGTTCGTCCTTTTAAAACTCTCTCAAAATCTCATAAAAATTCGGCATGACCTGCCCGTAATCCTCACTTTTCAGAATCTCAGGTACAAGTGGAATAGCATCATTGAAACAGCTCAACCAAAAGACATAAACAGCATATTCCAACACATCCTAAGTTAACCATGTAGCACATAGCATGTGAATCATTTAGCACACAATATCATGGCATCAAGTACTCAACAAGTTCGGCCGAAGCCTCAGAAATCATTTCAGACATTTAGCAATTAGGTGCATAACACATAAATCAAGTCGAATTTCATCGACACCTAAAGCATTATCTAGTAATTCAGAGAGTAGCCCTCACCGGTGGGTCTTCCAGCTTCCTCCTCCAAATGTTCTTCAAGCTCTTCTCCTTGGTTTCTTGGAATCTCCTCAAACGAACCTTAAGCAAAAAATCACAGAAATCAACACCAAGAGTCAGAAACTCAGCAATCAAAGAGTCCTAGGGTTACACAGTACACTACTACCTCCGTGGTACGACAATCTAACGCGTTAAGACAAGTTTTCGAAAAATCGGATTCTCCTCCCCCCTTGATATAGCTCTCGGCCACTTTCCTTAATTGGGAGGGTCGATTTTTCTTCGATCAAACTTGGTTCCTAGGTTAACATAAGCCGTAACTAAGACGGTTCTAGGCTCGGAAAAATTTTCGGATCGAAAACTGATATAGGGGTAGTTTGGTCATTATTTTTAGCTCAGAATTTCAAAATTGGATTTTTGAAAAACAAATTGGATGGGGACGTCCACAACGACGTTTATGACGACAAATCCTACTAGCACTAAGCCAAGTCGATAGATTAGAGCGTAAAGGTTGCAACTTTGGCGAAAAATGGGTATTTAGGGTAGAAATTGATCCCGGCGGCATTTCGTCGACATTTGACAAAATCTAATCCGCAGAACACGCTCAGGAGCATGCAGGGAAGAAGTTTAGACGCTGAAATCAACTGATTTGAACAGTTTTTCAAAAACCTCAAAATTTTGAACTCAGAAAGTCGCAGGAGAAATGGACAGAAACGACGATTCGAAGGAGAGTATAGATTACCTACCTCGAGGTCTTCGATTAGTGACGAACGGTGAAGCAAACGGGCAAGAATCGACGAAGATCCGGATCTCTCTCTCTCTCTAGAAACTCGCGGCTTTGGGGGGTGGGGAAAATGGGTTTTGTGAAAAAAATCTAATTTTTCAACTATTTATAGGTTTTGGAAAAAACGGAAAAATGATTTTTTTGCGATTCCGATTTTTCCTGCGCGTTCCTCTGCGCATTCTAAGATAGGTTCTGGCGACAGAATTCCAGAACTCAAAATAGAATTCTTGGAATTAAACCAAAAGATCCAAAATCGGCATAAGTCGGTGTAAGTCGGTTTATCCCGAAAAACTACTTTTTGCAGTGATCGTCGGATGAGAAAACTTCCTTCTGAAGAAAGATTAGGAATGATGAGAGATGTAGGAGAACGCGGGTGGAATCTTCGTTTGAGTTTCCGGATAGAAAAAGTCTTCATCGTCTGTCGATCTTAGGTTTTCCGAACTATCAGGGATTCCGTTTCGGCAAACTTCCGAGAATTGGAATTTGACGTTCGTACATTCCAGGATTTCGCATCGAAATGGTTGTTTAAGGACGGAAAAGAGAAGTTCTAACATTTCTCTGAGGATTTTTGGAATTAGTTTCCATCGTGTCCTAAAGCGTAAATTAACTATTCACTAATACCTTCGACCTAGGATTAAGCGTATGTTAGTCGTGCTATAACTCTTTCGGTTTTTCGATACATTCTTGGACTTTTCCTGAACCTCTTTCCTTCCCAAATTTATCTTAATCAAATAACTTATTTATTTTATTCACTTATCCAAAGCGTTAAAACTTGGGCCTTACAGTTTTGATTCTTTATTTGTATGTAAATGTAAATATATTGGTGGCACTACTAGAAATGTGTTAATTACCTGCGCATTTTTTGGTAATTTTTTTCGCAGGAAATTCCTGCGAAATTTTCCTTGCTTTCAACTTATTTTCCTGCGAATTTACTTTTTGAAGAAATATTCGCAGGTAATTGAAAACCTTCTTGCGAAATTACCTACAGACATATATTCGTAGCTATATCTGAATGTTTGCTGCGAATGTTTTTGCGAAAATTTTGTATGAAAATTTTCGCTAAAATTTTCGCAGGAAATTGGAAATTTGATAGGGATTTTTCTGCGGAAAATGCGCAGGAAAAATGGCAAAAAATCGAAGTATTTTAAAATCTAAGCAATTTTCACAGGATACTATATATTATATATTAAAAGTATTAAATAATAATATTAATAAATAATTAATATATTAATATAATATATTAAAAGTGAACTCTCTTCACCTCTTGTTCAATCTCGCGATCCCGATCCTCAACCATGGCTTCTCTCCTCAACTCTTCTCTGCTGCTCTCGCTCGCGTCCTAGGGTTCCTCCTTCCAACTCCTCCTTCGCCGTCGTCGCTCACGACGCCTTCAACACCTTCTTCAGCGCGATGATTGTATTTGTCTGGAGCACTATTGCTTTGAAGTACGATGATTGTATTTGTCTTCCTTGACTTGCTGTAGAACTGTGCTAATAATCTTGTGATGTCCTCCATTTTATTTTACATCTTGGGTTCAATTAATTTTGGGTTAGATGTACAAATATGCGCATGCTGGTTTTCTTAACTGTACCCTAGTTTAAAATTGTCATTTTCTTGTGTGAGTTCATTAATATAGCCTATTAACCATGCTCATTCCGATTCATGATATTAACCCTATTTCCTTGGTCTGTCATCTGAACTTTTTAAATTAGCTTGGGTGTTTTACATCAGACTAATACATTGTTTCCTTGGTCATACATGTAGGAAAAGTTTAAGCAAAGTAAGAATGAGATATCTTCTCAAAGTTCAAGGGTTTTGGGAGAAGATGAAAATGATAGTCTACCCTCCATAGGTATGCCATTGGACTTGGATTTATGGGTGGATTCGTTTGGAAAGAAGAATGGGAGAGTTTTTGGTCTTGGGAGTGTAGGTAAGATATTGATTCCACCTTCAAAGCCTCTTAAATCAGAGGAAGATTTAAGAAATCAAATTCATGCCTTGAATGAGTCATTACAAAGACAAAATGAGTCACTTCAAAGGCAAAATGAGTTATTGCAAAGACAAGAGCAAGACAAATTAGAGATGAAAAAAGAGTTGAATGAGACAAAAAGTCAATTAGCGGCTTTAATGCAACATTTAGGATTTGCTGGATCTTGTTCTCATCCACCTCCATCGCCTCAACATAGCCATGAAGATGAAGATGAAGATGAAAATTGTGATGATTATTATGCTTCATTTTAATATGTTACTCATTTTCTTTGCTTTTAAGTATTAGACAATTAAGTTTTATGACATTTAATATGATGTACCTCATTTTACTTAGCTTTTAAGTATTAGACAATTAATATGATTTACCTCATTTTACTTTGCTTTTAAGTATTAGACAAATGCTTATCGAAAAAAAAGTATTAGACAATTAATATGATGTACCATTTGATTGCTATTATGATGTTTAATTATTCCACACTTGTCTATTTGTTTTTAAAAAAACTCTCAATTTTCAACACAAAATCTGGGCATTAAAAAAAAATTACATCTAGAAATTTCCTGCGAATTTATTAGGGAAAATGTTTTTACCTGCGAATTTTCTATGCCATTTCCTGCGATATTTGCGGCGCATTTTAAGGTGAAAATCACAGAAAATTTTACAGGTATTTCCTGTGATTTTTGCAGCGCATTTGGAAGGGAAAATCGCAGCACAATTATCCACGAAGGTATTAGCTGGGTATTGAGAATTCGCGAAAAATTTTGTGTTTCCTGCGAATTTTTGAGCTAAATTCGCAGGAATATGTGCAGGAAATAGCCGAATTTCTAGTAGTGTGGTGGTTGTTGTAGGAGACATTAGCCAGGTGCTTTGATATGATACGCAAGATGGTGAGAATGGAAATATTAATGATCCACCCATATAGTTATGCTCCACGTGTGATACATAGTAGCCAAAATTAAGGATTTCTCATCACGATGAATTTCAGTTAATACTGTGTGAGGTGACTCATATCTTTCTCATAATTAATTGTCTCATAAAAAGTTAATCCAAAGGTCATTCAAGTACCAGCATGTCACTAATTTTTTTTCCTTTTCTTTCATTAGTTTTAAACCCCTTTTTTTTATATGCAGAGCAAAAAATGTCTATAGCTTTACATAGCAGTGAAAGTCTAATTAATGTTATTCACTGTTATCTAATTAAGTTTGAACTACTAGGCCATATCATCTGATTATGCATATTTGTTTTGTTGCTGATGTTGCTTGAAGTGATGCGTGTAATCATTTGGTTGCCAAAAGAACTATCTGAGAGAGACATTATAGTCCAATAGGGGAGACCAGTAACTTATAGGTGTTATTTGAGGCAAAGAACATACTTGGACCTATTTATGGTTTTTTTTATTATTATTGTGTTCTTTCAAGAGCTCCATATCTAAGTTTGATTGGTGGTTCATGGTGTGGATCTTGATGGTTAAAGGAAATGTGTTCTTTTTTTTTCGTCTACTCTCTTACTTACATTACATGTCTTCTTTCTTCCATACATGTCTTCTTTCACCTCTCACTCACTCAAAATTCTTATCAACAATGGCTGCTTTTGATACTCTGTTGACCAATGTAGCATTCTTCTATTCCATCTTGATATGGGTTTTGGTTGATAGTTTGGGGGGGGGGGGAGGGGGAGAGCAAGGGTAGCTACATTGTATATTCAAAACAGTGGCCAAAACTTAACAAGATGATTGTAGAGATCAACAAGAACTCCAAACAGCTATGTATATGTAACATGACTATAAAAAGGATATCCTAATGTATTGCTTTTCATGGGAGCAGTATATTCACTAGAAAGGCTTGCCTTTGTGACAGAGTTGTTACCTAGGAGTTAAGACAACTTCATCTGAGAGCTTGATATATTAACAATTATGAATTACACTTACTTTAGATATACTATTGAATGTCATGCATCTATTACATTTTCAATATGTTATTAGATAATAGATCTGTGTATTATTGCAGATGAATCTCTCACCCATTGTGTGTATAAAGTCCCCATTTATTTATGAATTTTTGTAAGCAAATTATAAGGAGTCATCTTAAGTTGATTTTATTTTGCATGGTAGGGGAAGTCTTTTCAAAACTCTTCACATGAACAATCAGACATTAGACGTCAGAAGGATGTCTAAGGATGGCTCTTGATGTTGTGTGTTTCCTCTTTACTATTACTTTGTAGGTTTTCCTTTCTTGGTTTTGTTTAAATGTATTGTCTGTACAGCCTATTAATCAGTATGGTTTAGTTATATCTTATGAGTTTCACTTCATGACATATGTAGATTGGTTTCTAATCTTTAGTAATCTATCAGTATGGTTTAGTGAAGGAACCGCATTTCATGAAAAAGGTATCTTCTACACGATTCAACATTGTCGTCATTGGAGGTTTACCTTTATTTTATTGTTCTCATCCCATTACATATTGTGAGAAGAAGATCGTGATGAAAAATTGATTATAATCTTTGGTTGAGAACAATCAAATAAGCTTTCTTTTTAGCCTTCGAAAGAGATTGCTTTGCCATGAATTTTTCTATTTGAGTGAAAAGATATTAACCTTTGAAAGAGATTGCTTTCAGTTATCCAATGAAAAAATATGAATGATTTATATTATATTTCTATCATAATGTGTCTATATATATATATATATATATATATATATATATATTGGAGTGGAGCACATTAGGTTGCCTTTCATTTTCTCTTTCTGTTTCAGGGGATTTGACAACCTATGGTAATCGATTGGAATAATTGCTCTCTTGGACTATCATTAAAAGAGAAAGGTATCATGCTCTAGCTCTTTATGTATGCCATCTTTTACTAAATATTAATCACTCATTATCTTGATATATAATGTTAACAATGCTTCTTCTTTCAATTCTTAATTTGTTTAAAGACAACTTTTGTTCAGTATATGAGATTTATAGACGTGTTCACTTGCTATCTTGAATATGTATTTATATAGTGATATGCCAGTCTATTGATTTATACCAAAAATTGGCCATATAAAATAAAATGGAAGTGGACTTGGTTGTCATTGTGAAGATAAAATTAGATGATTCTTATAGAAAGAGGTGGGTGCTGAGATAGTTTCATTATTGCAGGATTGGAATGTGCTTGCAGCAGGTTACATATTAAATCAGGTTATTGGAGATCCTATATTTTCTATTTTCTTCAAACTAGCTGAATATTTTACATATAATGAGCTCTAGCTTCTTTACACCATTCGTTGATATTGTGGTGAATAAAGAGATTTTGCAGTTAAACCCTATCTTCTACTTTTTTGGGTGGGTGATATTTAATCTTAACTAACCACGTTATTTCAATCTCTAGGAGGTATGGCTATATCTTTGTAGCATTGGGGAAAATTAGTCTTACCAATAAGTATTTGGTGGAGTTTTCACCAAAGAAGAAGCTTTGCCAGTTTTCAAGATTGGCCGAGGGAGCTGCTTTAAACGGTCTTGAAGGTCTCCTCCTTGAGCCACCAAGAGAGACTCTTGACAAGAAGTCTTTTTTATTCACTTTGTTTAGCATTTCAAACTCTTCTATTCCATATGTTGTTTAATATGTTGGTAATTCCTTACATCTATGGTTTATGCTATTGTCTTCATGTTCACGAAGAATGTCAAACGAGTTCTTGTTGATCTCAATTAGAAGTTTTTTTGTCCACTTTGCTTATCATTTTCGACTCTTCTATTTCATTTGCTGTTTATTATATTTTTAATAATCAATGTATTGATTGATGTATCAAATACGATAGACATATTCCCCGTACAACGCCGGGTAAAAAACACTTGTCTTATAACAATTAAAGAGCACCATGGAATATTAATCATACATTATCAGATTTTTAAAATTTTTTAATATGCTAAAAACTGATTGGTTTAGAGGTAGGTAGTGGGATAAAAATTTGTGCATTTTGATTAATACTAGATATATTCCAGATTAAAAGAAATCAAAAATAAAATTATTTACATGGCTTATGACATGCTTACCCTTCAATAATACATCAAATAGCAATTGAGCCATTCCCAAGTTTCCTAAAGTAGTAATACTAATTTCTTTTTGATTTTTTTACTCCTCAAAAAATAGCTGAAACATCTCCCAATGGATGTCATGTGTCAAAAGTTGCCATCTTTTAGGGCTTCTTTTATATTGTACTAGTGTTTTTCACCCATGCGTTGCACGGGGAATATGTCTATTGTATTTGATACATCGATTAATACTTTGATTATTAAAAATATAATAAACAACAAATGAAATTGAAGAGTCTGAAATGATGAGCAAAGTGGACAAAAAGTTTTAAATTGAAATATTTGTTGCATAGATTGAAATTTGTGTCCCCGTAGGATAGCTCAAGTGGTAGGAGTTGTGGGGCATATGAGTTGGGTAGGTTCCAGGATCGATTCCTAACAGGTGCAATTTATCATTCTGATGTATAAAAAGAATAGATTAAAATTCGTACAATTGAATAAATAATAAAAAGATTGCTTAACCACATCTCAAATTTTGCATAACATATCAGGGGATGGTTTAATGATGGCTAATAAAAAATAGCTGATTTAATCTAAAGTAAAAAAAAAAACAGAGATTATTTATGAACGTGATTATGCAAGTTCGTTTTCACACAGTAAAATAAACTAAGCTTGATGCAGATCAACAGAAAATCGTTTCACGTTCTTCATGAACATGAAGTCAATAACGCAAAGCATATATATAAGAAATCACCAATAAAGCATTCAGAACACATATTAATCATGGAAAAAAAATGTGATAGTAGCACAAATCAGAATTGTGAAAGATAAATCATAAAGTATGACATCATTTTGTTTATTTGAAGTCATCCCAGTTTGAGCCAATGTTGCAGGGTACCTACAAAATTTATGATATATATCAGACTTTGTACAAAATTTACGAACCTTAAACCGACAAAAATAATTTTGCATTCGATGTTCATCAACTTATTTTAATATTTTATGAAAAAGTTTCTCAGATTTAAATTTTTTAAACTAGCCAACATAGATTTGTTTTGATAATAAATTTTAGGTGCAGAAATTTCTCATCCATTTATAACTGAATGCATTCGATTGGTATCCCATTTGATTTTATTGGTAATTTAATATAATATCAATCAATTAGTTTAGAATATAATAATTTTTTTAAAAAAAATATAATGATACTTTTTATATAAAGCAAACTCTCACGTTACATATGCATAAAAAAATCTCTAGAGTTAAAAAGAAGATTTTCAAATTTTCAGTGTAACATGTGTCAAAATAGGAGAAGGATTTACTTATACATAGGTGGCAACACCTTGAAACATCATTACAACAAACATAGATCTTTAATTTGCATGTTCTTTTTTGACACCATTTATCAAGAAGTGCGGTCCCTTAGAGCTGTATAGTAGCCACCAAGTGTATCTAGAATAACACCTTTTATACTATCATTGGTGTAGAACTCATGCTCCTTTTCTTGCAAATCCATCACAGATCATCAATCATCGTCATGCTTCTTTGGTAGTTGGGAGTTCAATATCTTTCTTTTACTCTACACCATCTGGAAGGATCTTAAATTGTGCAAGAGGATGTATCCGTTATAAAAACAGTTACAAATTAAAACCAAATTGCAAACCAAGCAAGAGCTTACATTGTGGACAAAACAGATTGAGAGGAACAATGAAATAGTGTTTAGGTAGTGGAAAACAATTGAATTACCAAAAAAAGTGAGCAGCAGACAGGCAAGTCCATAAAACCCAGATAAGAGTTAATAATCTTTTTATACTAAGCAATCGAATGTGTGAAGGCTATAATAAATTTCTTCCCTTACCTAAGATTTGGGATGAGAAGTGATGTCCATAGAGCTTAGCAAAGTCTCTATCCGAACCCTAAACTGTTTCATACATCCACCAATCTAATATACTAACCCCATTCCACATCAAATCAAGAATTGCAGTAACAAAATGGAGACCAAAAGGAGAATGAATCACATGCCGGAAAAGTTACTTATTTGCATCAGATTCATAATTCTAAAATCCAAAATCAACACAAATCAGTAGCTATAAATTTATCAGCAAGAAATGAGATAGCAAGAGCAAAGGCCATAAATTGGTGAATGAATATAAGGAATATGATTCAGTCTCCTTACCCACATTCCCTTTCCATTCAGCTCATTAATTGTGTTAAGGCTTGCTTCTCACTAAGCAAAAGTTCAAGTATCAGTCATGAAGCCAAACTAAACATAGCTTATGAGTTTTAAAGATGGAGCTATGAGTACAACTAATCCCCATGGATGTGTCAGGTATAAGGATGCAGTTCCCGGACCATAACCCTAAACATTCTTGAGCCAAATAGGAAACTACCTGAAAATCAAATAGAATCAGACCTTTAGTTAAGCAAATTTATAATTTTAACCCATGCACTAATTAAAAAAAATCTTCCACTATTGAGATAGTAAAGCAAAATAAAAGAGACTATAGCTATGTCTAAAACCAATTTACATTTGACGACAAAAAATAGTTATTAATTAATAATAAAAATAGCAAAATCTGGAATTGAAAGCAATCGTATGAATAAGTATCTTACCTAAATCTCATTTCTTTAACTGGGATCTTGGGTCAAAATTGTTGGACGTCCCTTCTTCTGAAACAGTTTCTCTGCCTTCATGATGCTGACATTGTAGATGAAGTTTTAGCAGCCAAAACTGGAAGACAATGATGCAATTAAATAAACTTGCAATGGGAAGGATAGAAGCATGTAAGTCTGCTATCAATTGGATGATTAAATACATTCAGAGTAAGGGCATAAGAGGAAGCATCACAACATTAGTTTATTTAAGAGACATGGAAGTATCACAAAAACTACCAACAAATACTAAAGCATATATGAAATTAAACAAAATAATCACCAAATAGGGAACGATGAACAAATTAAGAGAAAATTCAAATTGAACAAACACTACCAAATATACTACTCACTAATTAGTCAATCAAATTCAGCATAAAAAAATAACCTTTAGGAAGCGAAGCATCTTCCTTTGATTTGCAATGATGTCCATAGGTTCCATGATTCAACTTGAAATCAAATTAAAAAAAAGGAGATTGAGGAATTTTATGATCAATAGGTTTAGGAGAGGTGAAGGTATGAAAAACGATAGAAAGGGGGGTTTGAATAGCGTTTTAAAACTAAAAACTTAACCCACTTGAGATTTAAATAAATCTCTTCAATCACCAATGATAAAAGTGCAGAGATAAGAGATAAGGAAAGCACACAAATGATTTTATCCTGGTTCACTTGATAAATCCCTCAAGCTAATCCAGTCCACCCGTTAAGGTGATTTCTTCCTTCTTAGAAAGAAGGCAATCCACTAATCAGAGTTTTGTTACAACTGCACTTGCTACCTGCAAAGTGACTAACAATACACTGACTTAGCTAGCACTAAGATTCACTCTCTTAGTCATTTCTTTGTAGGTTTTGAGTATTTTTTTCTTTGTCTCATGTAGTGTTTCATGCATTCTCATGCATTTTTATCTTTATTTGAGTTTTAGTTTGGTTTTAGTAATTATATAGTTTTATAAGGGTCTTTCTTGTATTTTTATAGATTTTAGGACTTGCATTTGTTTTCCATGGAATTGTGAGGACTATTGTGCTTAAAAGCCCTTTGAATTTCTTGATATTTTTCCTTGTCTTGGTCCTTAAGTGCTTCAGCAGGTAACTCATGAAGAGGGAAGTCCAAAAAGCTTGAAGAATTGATGGAAACATTCAAATGGGGGTTACAAGAAGCCAAAAAGACCATCAGAACGTGTGTCTGGCGCTCGAGCGCCAGGCATGGGCGCTGGCGCTCAAGCGCCAGCCTTCTAGTAGCAAGGAAGTTGGCTTCTGCCTTATGAGCGCTCAAGCGCCCCAAGGCAGCGCTTGAGCGCCCCAGCTCGACTATTTTGCCTATAAATAGGATTATAGTCAATTTCTTTTGTATCATTTTTATACTTTGTAAAATTCAGAGGTAGAGGATCATCTAGGAGAGTGAGAGAAGGCTTCCAAGCTTGTGTTCAAGGTTCTTAGCTTGCCATGCTTGGCTAATCTCTCTTCTTTTACTTTGGTTTTCTTGTAAGACTTTTCCTTTTAAGTTATAATCTTAAGTTCTTTCCCACATGTTCTTCTTCTTTCCTTGAATCCCATATCCATGCTTTATGTTTCAAGTTAGAACATGTGCTAGCTTTATGCTTTTCTATAATAGAACATAAGTTTGTTATAGATTAGGGACTTGTTGAGGGATTACCTCTTCTATGCTTTCTACTAGGAATAGAGTAAGGGTTGGGGTTTGTTGGCCTGAACTTTATAATCTTTGAAATTCAGGTTCCCTCTAATACGATTGTCTTGCACGATGCTGGGACAAGAGGTTCGACAATCGCTTAACAGTAAAACAGAACTTAACAACAAACCAATAACACACAGAAGTTGTTAACCCAGTTCAGTGAAAAACTTTCACCTACGTCTGGAGGGTTTGCACCCAAAGAAAGGAAATCCACTATCTCAAGATTCAGGAATTACAGACACTCATGAACAACTCAGTTCATAGTTCACTTCCTAATCTACCCAGTGTATTTCTACTTAGAATCTCAACCTAAGTATGAGAGCCCCTCTCACTTTCTCTCAATCACTGCCACAGTGATTGATGAATACAATGAACAAGTAAAGTTTGAACGCAATCAAACAACACAGAACCCTTCTTTGCTTTATAGAATCAGTGAGCAAAGAGGATTCACAATTAACAAAGAACGAAGCACAATAACAAATCCTAAAACACTCGATCTCTCTCTATCAGCTTCGGTAGTCTTCATGTTTTAGGTCTTCATCCTTTTATAGACTTCAGCAGCGGTAGCATGGGCTCTAGGATTGGCATGGGCTGAAGAAACAGATTTCAGCAACAGCAATTCAAAACGCAATCTTGATAGATTCGGTTTCTTATTGCACAAGTAAAGATATAAATCAATCTTTTAACAAAGATTGTTTCAACAAATAAAAACCCAACAACTAAAACCCTTCTGGAATAACTACCTGCTCCTCAAGTAACTCAAAAACATATCTTCAGTAAATCTTCAGAGGGCCCACAACAGAAACACAAGCTGAGGACTAATGCTATAGCTTCACGAGGTCAGATGCCACGGCATCTGCTTCGACAATCGGTTGTTTTGAAAAAATGCATGGCAACATGTTCCAACAATCTTCCCCTTTGTCAAATTTTGTCTAAAACAACTCACAATCAGAGAGGATAAAAACTAGAGAAACAATTCTCCCCCTTAGTCAGAGCTCCCCCTCAACTGATGCAACTACACAACCAACTACCATACTTCAAAAGACATAGTTGGAACAAAACACTTAGCAGCACAAACACACAACCAGAAGTACAATCAGGCCTTAGCATATGATGACACCAAAATAGATCAGCTTAAAACATCACGTTTCAGAAATACTGTCATCAGAAGTTAGCAACACATAAGCTATCAGAAATACTGCTAATCAGAGGCAACGTTTCAGAAATACTGCTATCAGAAGTTAGCAGCACATAAGCTATCAGAAATACTGCTATCAGAAAATGCCTCTTGAAACAAACATAGTCATTGTCTTGAACTTGTCTTCAAATTAAACAGACCAAAGCTAACACTATCAGAACAACACACATAGCAGAAGCAGAAGCAACTTCACAGTAGAAACATAGGTCTTCAGAAACTTCTGATAATAGGTCTTCACATAGGTCTTCACAAACTTCTGATCATAGGTCTTCAAACATCTGAAAACTCAAACATCTGAAAACTACTCCCCCTTTTTAGCACAAATTTGCAAAGGGTGCACGAATACATCCAAAAAAAAAAAAAAGAAAAAATAACAAAGTAGTCTTCAGAACTGGAATCCGCTCCTGATCCTTCTGCACTTTCCTCTGCACTCTCTTCAGATCCTTCCTCCTCTTCATTACTCACATTCTGAGCAGCTGTAGCAGCAGCACTTTGCTCACAATCTTGACGTTCTTCTTCTTGTAGCTTGAGTAGCAACGCATCAACTTTGAGCTTCCTGGCAGTGCTCACCCTGATTGTCTCCTGCAAAGCCTTGGAGACTTCCAGTAATTCAGCAATTATGGCCTTAGTGCCAGATTCAGTCACAGGAGGGGCAGATGTTCTGCTGGTTGGTAAGGCAATGTCTAGGACATGTGGCTCCATAAACAAACGTTGATCCAAAGTGATTGGAACTCCACGAGACATAGCCACATCATCCGCCCTGAGAATCTGAGGATGTTGCTTCAGAATGATCTCAGTAAGAAGTGAAGGAAATGAAACAGGCAGCTTCACAGCACAAGTATCAGCATGCTTCAATGTCTGCTCAAACACAAAAGTTCCAAAATCAAAAGCAATAGACTTGCCAATCCTATAGATCAATTTGGCAAGAGTTGCAGAAACACCAGAGGTATGCTGAGTAGGAACCCAATTCACGGCACCAATCCTGTTAAGGATAGCATACTTCACACTCAGATTTCCAGTAGACAACAACTTCTTGCTGGGCCACTTCTTCACATGACCTGCAGTAAGTTCCTTGGCAACATCATCCATGGACACTTCTTCATCAACAAATTCAATAGCACTTCTTCCAAGTGCTTGATTGACCACAGCAGGTGAGAACATCACACATTCAGCCCGCACATAGACTTTTCTGAATTCTGCACTATCAGGAAGTCCCACATCAACAGAGAGATTCACCAAGAACTCTCTCACAAGCTTCTTATAGCACCTTCCAACATTCTGAATAGTCTTCATCAGACCTGCTTTCTCAATAAGTGCAATAACATCTCTGCACTCAAGAACATCAGAGCCAACTTCCCTTTCCTTGGCCATTCTCCTCTTGCAAACAAACTTCCACTTCTAAACATTCTCTTCTTAGTGGAAAGACACTCTATCAATAGGAACAACAGGAACATTCTGAGGAATACGCTTACTAGAAAACTTCTTTTTCTCAGAAGATCGAATGTCCTGGACACCGACTTCAACATCTGACTCAGAATCTTCAACTTCAACTGAAATCTTCCTCTTCTTCTTCTCAGTGGGAGTCTTGTCTTCCTTTTTCTTTCCCTTACTCTTCACACTGGCCTGTCGGGACTTGTAGATTATAGGTGAAGACTTGGATTTCTTTGATGGAGTAGGAGTGACTTCAGGAGAAGAAACCCTTCTTTTCTTCTTCATCCTCGCAGCAACACTATCAGCAAAGGACTCAGTCAGAGGAACATCATCAGAAGCATCATCAGAGATGTCCTGAACAGAGGCTGGAGCCTGGATTGGCTCTTCAGAATTGATACCCTCAGAGTTACCATTCTTTGGATCAGCATCCTTTGAAGAGGATGAAACAGAGATATCAGGCTGGGTAGCATCACCTGAAGCTTCATGAGAAGTGGAATCCTTTCCAGGTTTTTCTTGAGCAGAACTTTCCATAGACCCAGATGTCTCAACATCAAGCACAACATCAGGCACAGGAGACTCTTCATCATTGAGTTCCTCTTCGTCAGGAACATCCTCAAGGATAGGAACATTTGGGGCTTTGCTGTTCTTGACCTGCGATTTGTAGACCTTACACGTTGGGTTTCTTGATCTCATCTTCTTGGAGGCTTTCTTGGACACAGAAGATGGTTGAGAAGGATCACTCTTCAAACCCATACACTTGACTCCTTTAGCAGTTCTTTCAATCTTGGCCTTGACAGAATCCTTCTTTCCTGAACTTTGAGACATGATGAATCGAGAGCAAATACAAACAGAGTACAGAACAATGAAACAGAATTGCAAATGAGAGATGATAAGTCTTGAAGAAGATAGATGCACAAACGGTTGAGAGACCACAATTTGCCCGTTGGAGGTAGTTATAGGATAAGTGAACCATGAAGTAACCTTCTCTCTGCTGATGTCACAACGACAGTTACTGATGACCAAGAATAAACTAGCCGTTAACACACTGGAGCACGCTAATTGCTATGCATCAGAAAGACAAATCCCTAGACTTCCTCTTAATTTTTCAAAAGTAATTGCATCAAGGGGTTTTGTGAAAATATCAGCCAATTGCTTGTCAGTTGTAACATGATCCAAATTAACAATTTTATCCTCCACCAAGTCTCTAATAAAATGATGTCTAATGTCAATATGCTTGGTTCTGCTATGCTGTATGGGATTCTTAGAAATATTGATTGCACTGAGATTGTCGCAGTACAGTGTCATGACATCCTGTTCAACATCATACTCCTTCAGCATTTGCTTCATCCACATGAGTTGTGTACAACTACTTTCTGCTGCAATATATTATGCTTCAGCAGTAGACAATGAGACACAATTCTGCTTCTTGCTAAACCATGAAATCAAATTATTCCCTAGGAAGAAACATCCATCAGATGTGCTCTTTCGATCATCTGCACTATCTGCCCAATCTGCATCACAGAAACCAACTAACGAAGAATTTGTATCATGAATATAGAGAATACCATAGTCACTCGTGCCATTGATGTACTTGATAATTCTCTTGACTTGTAGCAGATGACTAGCCTTAGGAGCTGCTTGATATCTTGCACATACACTAACTGCAAATGTGATATCTGGTCTGCTAGCAATGTGATACAACAAGCTTCCAATCATGCTTCTATAGAGACTTTGATCAACATCTTCCCCCTGCTCATCCTTGGAAAGTTTGATGTGTGTAGCAGAAGGAGTTCTCTTGTGACCAGCCTTTTCAAGGCCAAACTTCTTGACTAATCCTTTAGCATACTTACTCTGTGATATGAACATAAAATCCTCCATTTGTTTGACTTGTAGTCCTAGAAAATAATTCAATTCGCCAACTAGGCTCATCTCAAATTCAGATTTCATTTGTCGGACGAAATGCTCCACCATTAAGTTCGACATGCCTCCAAAGACAATGTCATCCACATAAATCTGTGCTATCAGGAGCTTGCCTTTGTCATTCTTCACAAACAGAGTTTTATTAATTCCACCCTTATTGTAACCATTGCTTATAAGGAATTCAGTTAACCTTTCATACCAAGCCCTAGGTGCTTGCTTCAAACCATACAAGGCCTTCCTCAACTTGTACACATGATCTGGATGATGTGGATCTGTAAATCCTTTAGGTTGTTCAACATAAACTTCTTCATTCAAATAGCCATTCAGAAAAGCACTCTTCACATCCATCTGATAAAGTCTGAACTTCAAGAGACAAGCAACACCTAACAAGAGTCTTATAGATTCCAGTCTAGCTACTGGAGCAAAGGTCTCATCAAAATCAACTCCTTCTATCTGAGTATATCCTTGAGCAACAAGCCTTGCTTTATTCCTTGTGACTGTTCTAATTTCATCTGATTTGTTCTTGAAGATCCACTTAGTGCCAATGATGTTTACTTCTTCAGGTCTATGCACTAACTCCCACACTTCATTCCTCCTGAACTGCTCTAGCTCTTCTTGCATAACATTTATCCAGTATTCATCAGTGAGAGCTTCATTAACATTCTTGGGTTCTATCTTAGAGATGAAACAACTGTGAGCAATTATACTTCTGGATCTGGTAGTCACCCCTTCTTGAAGATTACCAATAATGTTTTCTTGAGGATGATTCTTCTGAACCCTGATTGATGGAGCTTTGTTTGATGTGATATCTTTGTCTTCCTTTTCATCAGCACTTGTTTCTGACTCATTGTCGAGGGCGGTTTCTGGAGCATCGGCTGGAACATCAGCACCATCATCATCTTCATTCAGAACTGCTTCTTCCTTCTTGCTTGGTTCATCATCCACAGTCACATTCACAGATTCCATCATGGTCCTTGTGCGAGAGTTAAAAACTCTATAAGCTTTGCTGTTCATAGAATACCCCATGAAAATTCCTTCATCACTTCTAGGATCAAGCTTCCTCTTAGGATCACGATCTGCAAGAATATAACATTTACTTCCAAATATGTGAAAGTATTTTACAGACGGCTTTCTACCTTTCCATAGCTCATACTGTGTCGAGGATGTCCCTGCCCTGATGGTGACTCTATTATGTATGTAGCAGGTAGTACTCATAGCTTCAGCCCATAACTGGTGTGGAATCTTCTTAGCATGTAACATTACTCTAGCTGATTCCTGAAGAGTTCTATTTTTCCTTTCAACAATTCCATTCTGCTGTGGAGTGATGGGGGCAGAAAATTCATGGCTAATACCTTCTGTTCCACAGAACTCCAAGAATTTTGAATTCTCAAACTCCCTTCCATGATCACTTCTGATTCTTACAATCACACAGTCCTTCTCATTCTGAAGTCTCAAACATAGATTCTTGAATATTTCAAAAGTCTCTGATTTTTCTCTCATAAATTCAACCCATGTATACCTTGAAAAATCATCTACACAGACAAACACATACCTTTTTCCTCCCAAGCTTTCAACCTGCATGGGACCCATGAGATCCATGTGAAGCAATTCCAGAACCTTCGTCGTGGTCTGATGCTGGAGCATCTTGTGTGGCACCTTGGTTTGCTTACCGATCTGACATTCTCCACATAGCTTTCCTTCTCCCAAGCTCAAATTGGGTAATCCCCTTATTGCTTCATCAGCAATAATCTTTTGCATGCTCCTGTAGTTGAGATGTCCTAGTCTTTGATGCCATACATTCACCTCATCTTCTTTAGTTAACAAACATCTGGAAACATGAGCTTTTTCTTCTGATGTCCACATGTAACAGTTGTCTTTTGATCTGACTCCTCTCATCAAAACTCTCTCATCATCAGTGGTCACAACACATTCTATCTTATTGAACTTCACATCATACCCTTGATCACACAGTTGACTTATGCTGATTAGGTTGGCAGTTAAACCATTTACAAGTAACACATTGTTCAAGTTAGGAGATTCTGTGCTAACAAGCTTTCCTACTCCCTTGATCTTTCCTTTAGCTCCATCTCCAAAAGTAACATAGTTGGTGGAGTGACTTCTATTGTCTTGCAAGAAGCTCTTGTTTCCTGTCATGTGCTTTGAGCAGCCACTATCAAAATACCAATCTTCCTTCGATGATGCTCTGAAAGACGTGTATGCTACCTAACATCTGACCTCACCCTTGGGCTTCCATTGCTTCTTCATCTGAACAGGCTTTTTATCGTGCATCTGAGGATAACCATATAACCTGTAACAGCAGGGCTTTATATGACCATTCTTACCACAGTAGTGACACTTCCAAGGTACAGTTTTGTCAGGCTCAAGCTGGGGTTTCACATGCAGAGGTACATGTCGAGGCAATGAATCTGACAACTGATAATCTCTGGGCTTCTTGAATTCAGTTTGTTTTGCAGCAGACACAAATTTCTTTGAACCTTTCTGATTTTCTTTGTTTGCTGTTCTATAGTTAAAGCCAATTCCGTTCAAACTCCCTCCTTGCTTGCTAGTTTCTTTCAGAATTTCATCAAGCATATCAGAACCACTGTTCAACATTCTAACAGATTTATTAGTGGCTTCAAGTTTTCTTGTCAGAGTTGTCACTTCCTCTTGAAGTCCTGCATTAATCAACATTATGTTAGCCTTTTCCATAACATCAGCATTATTAAACTTACTTTGCCACTCCTCCAGATCTTCCTTCAGCTTAGTGCTGAGCTCTTTCAACCTTTCATTCTGAGAAACAAGTTGGTCTATCTCACTTTGCTTTTCTCTTACAAGTTTGCATGCTTCTTCCCACTTGTTGTGTAGCAGCTTGTAAGTTTCAGCCAATTCCTCATCAGAGATGTCTTCATCACTTGTCTCAGACTCACAGATAGTTCCAGAGAAAACATTGACTTTGTTTGCAGATATCTCCTCCTCATCTTCAGTGTCTTCATCTGACCAAGTTACCATCATACATTTCTTTTGCTTCTTTAGATAAGTGGCACATTCAGACCTGATGTGACCATATCCTTCACAATGAAGTGTGGCACTAACTCCCACACTTCATTCCTCCTGAACTGCTCTAGCTTTTCTTGCATAGCATTTATCCAGTATTCATCAGTGAGAGCTTCATTAACATTCTTGGGTTCTATCTTAGAGATGAAACAACTGTGAGCAATTATACTTCTGGATCTGGTAGTCACCCCTTCTTGAAGATTACCAATAATGTTTTCTTGAGGATGATTCTTCTGAACCCTGATTGATGGAGCTTTGTTTGATGTGATATCTTTGTCTTCCTTTTCATCAGCACTTGTTTCTGACTCATTGTCGAGGGCGGTTTCTGGAGCATCGGCTGGAACATCAGCACCATCATCATCTTCATTCAGAACTGCTTCTTCCTTCTTGCTTGGTTCATCATCCACAGTCACATTCACAGATTCCATCATGGTCCTTGTGCGAGAGTTAAAAACTCTATAAGCTTTGCTGTTCATAGAATACCCCATGAAAATTCCTTCATCACTTCTAGGATCAAGCTTCCTCTTATGATCACGATCTGCAAGAATATAACATTTACTTCCAAATATGTGAAAGTATTTTACAGACGGCTTTCTACCTTTCCATAGCTCATACTGTGTCGAGGATGTCCCTGCCCTGATGGTGACTCTATTATGTATGTAGCAGGTAGTACTCATAGCTTCAGCCCAGAACTGGTGTGGAATCTTCTTAGCATGTAACATTACTCTAGCTGATTCCTGAAGAGTTCTATTTTTCCTTTCAACAATTCCATTCTGCTGTGGAGTGATGGGGGCAGAAAATTCATGGCTAATACCTTCTGTTCCACAGAACTCCAAGAATTTTGAATTCTCAAACTCCCTTCCATGATCACTTCTGATTCTTACAATCACACAGTCCTTCTCATTCTGAAGTCTCAAACATAGATTCTTGAATATTTCAAAAGTCTCTGATTTTTCTCTCATAAATTCAACCCATGTATACCTTGAAAAATCATCTACACAGACAAACACATACCTTTTTCCTCCCAAGCTTTCAACCTGCATGGGACCCATGAGATCCATGTGAAGCAATTCCAGAACCTTCGTCGTGGTCTGATGCTGGAGCATCTTGTGTGGCACCTTGGTTTGCTTACCGATCTGACATTCTCCACATAGCTTTCCTTCTCCCAAGCTCAAATTGGGTAATCCCCTTATTGCTTCATCAGCAATAATCTTTTGCATGCTCCTGTAGTTGAGATGTCCTAGTCTTTGATGCCATACATTCACCTCATCTTCTTTAGTTAACAAACATCTGGAAACATGAGCTTTTTCTTCTGATGTCCACATGTAACAGTTGTCTTTTGATCTGACTCCTCTCATCAAAACTCTCTCATCATCAGTGGTCACAACACATTCTATCTTATTGAACTTCACATCATACCCTTGATCACACAGTTGACTTATGCTGATTAGGTTGGCAGTTAAACCATTTACAAGTAACACATTGTTCAAGTTAGGAGATTCTGTGCTAACAAGCTTTCCTACTCCCTTGATCTTTCCTTTAGCTCCATCTCCAAAAGTAACATAGTTGGTGGAGTGACTTCTATTGTCTTGCAAGAAGCTCTTGTTTCCTGTCATGTGCTTTGAGCAGCCACTATCAAAATACCAATCTTCCTTCGATGATGCTCTGAAAGACGTGTATGCTACCTAACATCTGACCTCACCCTTGGGCTTCCATTGCTTCTTCATCTGAACAGGCTTTTTATCGTGCATCTGAGGATAACCATATAACCTGTAACAGCAGGGCTTTATATGACCATTCTTACCACAGTAGTGACACTTCCAAGGTACAGTTTTGTCAGGCTCAAGCTGGGGTTTCACATGCAGAGGTACATGTCGAGGCAATGAATCTGACAACTGATAATCTCTGGGCTTCTTGAATTCAGTTTGTTTTGCAGCAGACACAAATTTCTTTGAACCTTTCTGATTTTCTTTGTTTGCTGTTCTATAGTTAAAGCCAATTCCCTTCAAACTCCCTCCTTGCTTGCTAGTTTCTTTCAGAATTTCATCAAGCATATCAGAACCACTATTCAACATTCTAACAGATTTATAAGTGGCTTCAAGTTTTCTTGTCAGAGTTGTCACTTCCTCTTGAAGTCCTGCATTAATCAACATTATGTTAGCCTTTTCCATAACATCAGCATTATTAAACTTACTTTGCCACTCCTCCAGATCTTCCTTCAGCTTAGTGCTGAGCTCTTTCAACCTTTCATTCTGAGAAACAAGTTGGTCTATCTCACTTTGCTTTTCTCTTACAAGTTTGCATGCTTCTTCCCACTTGTTGTGTAGCAGCTTGTAAGTTTCAGCCAATTCCTCATCAGAGATGTCTTCATCACTTGTCTCAGACTCACAGATAGTTCCAGAGAAAACATTGACTTTGTTTGCAGATATCTCCTCCTCATCTTCAGTGTCTTCATCTGACCAAGTTACCAT
Organism: Lotus japonicus; assembly: GCF_012489685.1. NCBI lineage: Eukaryota > Viridiplantae > Streptophyta > Magnoliopsida > Fabales > Fabaceae > Lotus > Lotus japonicus. The sequence continues at coordinate 13,930,752 of NC_080045.1, forward strand.
CATACATTTCTTTTGCTTCTTTAGATAAGTGGCACATTCAGACCTGATGTGACCATATCCTTCACAATGAAGTGTGGCACTAACTCCCACACTTCATTCCTCCTGAACTGCTCTAGCTTTTCTTGCATAGCATTTATCCAGTATTCATCAGTGAGAGCTTCATTAACATTCTTGGGTTCTATCTTAGAGATGAAACAACTGTGAGCAATTATACTTCTGGATCTGGTAGTCACCCCTTCTTGAAGATTACCAATAATGTTTTCTTGAGGATGATTCTTCTGAACCCTGATTGATGGAGCTTTGTTTGATGTGATATCTTTGTCTTCCTTTTCATCAGCACTTGTTTCTGACTCATTGTCGAGGGCGGTTTCTGGAGCATCGGCTGGAACATCAGCACCATCATCATCTTCATTCAGAACTGCTTCTTCCTTCTTGCTTGGTTCATCATCCACATGAAGGTATGAAAAACGGTAGAAAGGGGGGGTTTGAATAACGTTTTCAGTACAAAAACTACCACCTTAAAGATTTTAACAAATCTTTTCGAGAACTAAGTGCAAAAGATAGAGATAGAAAAGCACACAAGGATTTTATCCTGGTTCACTTGATAAATCACTCAAGCTACTCCAGTCCACCCGTTAAGGTGATTTCTTCCTTCTTAGAATGAAGGCAATCCACTAATCAGGTAAGAGTTACAACTGCACTTGAAACCTACAAGTGACTAACAATTACACTGACTTAGCTCACACTAAGATTCACTCTCTTAGTCTTCTCTAGGATCCGATCAACCTTGATCTCCTAAAGGAAAAATCAAACAACTGTTTGAGGTTGGTGTTTACAAGGGTTTGCTTCTGAATAAGCTGAGTGTAAACTAAAATAAATTACAAGATGAAAGAAAGCTTAGAATATGTCTTGCGCGTGTGTATTGCTTCTTGTATATTTTTTTCTTCTTCTTATTCTAGCCGCTTCTTTCAATCTTCAGCCTCTATATATACTCCAAGGATTAGGGTTGAGCGTTGCATGGAAATGCTACCGTTGGAGGGCAGTTCTGGAAAATCCAGCTTCTGCTGTGGCTGAGAACGTTAGGTAGGTCGTCAGGAAGGTACACTTGCTTTTGTACTTGGATAGCGACTTGACCTTTTAACCTAGGAGACTTCTGATCAGAGGAATGCTTCGTATTGGAACTTGTGAAGCAGGTTGATCAGAGTCAGAGGGAAAGCACAGATCCTCTGACCATTGTATCTTCTGATTCTGAACTCAGAGGGAAGAACATGGCCTTCAGAGTTTCTTGCTTCTGGACTTCAGAGTTTCCACTATTCAGCTTCTGGATCTTCAGAGTCTTCTACACCATCGGAACATCTGAACCTTCAGTGTTTCTTGGTTGTCAGAACTTCTGGATCATCAGAGCTTCTAGCGACTGAGTCCTCATCAGAGTTTGTATAGCTTCAGATCTTCTGAAGCTTTTCCACTGTTCATACTGAACATGGTGAATGCGAAAGCGTTGCTTGGGTTACCCTTTATACACAGTGCTTCTGATTTGTGTGAAATTGAGTCAGGGTCAGAGCCTGTAAATAGCACACTCAGAAAAACACGTTAGAGTACCACAATTGTTCATATCAAAAGGTTAACTTGTAATCATCAAAACATAGAGTTGTACTACTAGATCAAAACTTGATCTTACAATCTCCCCCTTTTTGATGATGACAAAACTAAGATTTTTGATGAACAATTCTTAAACATTAAACTGAATTCACTCAGAGTTTAGAGATATAGAATAAGACTTATCCTGATGTGAATAGTTTATCTTGCTCATTCTGAATTCAAGTCACTGCTTGATTCTGAGCTTAGCTCCCCCTGAATCTAATACTTGATGAAAACGTTAGTAAAGTCTAGATTCTGAGCTAAATCATATAAGAGTTCAGAGTGAAAAGCTTATGACATAGATGAAAAACGAATAATCAGAGCGCATAAGTGATCAGAGTCATGGACAAAGTATCAGAGTCTTGGGTATCAGAGTCAACTTAGAATCACTTCAGAAGAAGTGAAATGTATTCCTTGTATTTGCCCAGTGACACATCTATGGTCATGAAGGTGGAACTCTTAAAATCTCCAAAAGAAAAATAAGTCACACTAACACATCTTACACATCAAAAACTGGGTTTACTCCCCCTTTTTGTCATAAGCAAAAAGCTTGGGGTGTGAAAAACTTAGCTTGAAGTACAAGGTACTTCCCCTTAGAGAAGGTCTAAGTTGAAAGAAAATGAAGACGATGTAAGAATCAGAGTGAGGCGATAATAAATAGAAGAGTTAATGCAAGGGATGATCGTTTACCACCGGTCAAGTGAGTAAATAGAAGGGTCAGTTACCAAGTACTTAACCTCGAGAAACTGTAAGAGCATTAACTTTCAGAGAGAAAGTGAAGCCTATAAAAACGTTGGAGAGAAAGGTAAGCTTCACATCTCGAATAATATTCAGTAAGAGAAATGGCATCATACAGAAAGGCATTAGAAGAGCTCAGAAGGAAGGCGTTTGAGGAAGATATGTTCCTCAATATTAGGCATCCCGATGGTACAAAGACCATACAAGAGCTGACGAAGACACTGCTGGAAGAAGATCTTGGTCCAGAGATGGAGAAAGATCTGAAGGAGTTCCTCTGCTTCGTGGAAGAGATTCAGAGGCTTTGCCAGCGGGAGCTGAATCTGCTGGAAGAGAAGGAGACTGTGGAAAAGAGACTCAAGACGACAGAAGATAGTCTAGAAAAAGATGATCTGAGCATCAAACTTGGCAACATAGAGTATGCATTGGATCGTCTGGAGAAGGAAAGAGTGGAGCAGCGCCAAGAATGCAGAAGAATGAGGAAGGATCCTCCATTCTAGATATAGGGAATAATGTATGATGGAAAGAATTATGATGTAAACATAGAACAATTATGAATAAAACAGGTTTTGCAAACATATGTGCCACAAATATATATAGATATATGCATATAGAATCACAAATGAACAAATTAAAGTAAGTAAATAAGCAGAGTTTAAATAAAACAACGTTAAATAAAAAGGAAAAGGAAGAAAAAGAAGAGATCCTAAAAAACTAAGATTTGTCAGTACGGCGCAGAAGTTCCATCATCATGTGCTTCATCTCAATCAGCATGGATTCATGAGTGTCAAGACGTTGTTCCATGATGTCGAGTCTGGATGAGCTTGTCGGAGTAGAGCTGGAAGGAACGTTCTGAGCAGCTTGAGGTTCTGGAATGGAAGCAGAAGCAGCAGGAGTAAACAGAACTGGTGCAAGTCGCTCTGCCTCAGCCTCAGCTTCAAGACGTTCGGCCTCAAGTCTGGCTTGTTCAGCCTGAGCTGCTGCTTGACGGGCAGCTTCTTCTTCTTGTTCTTTCTGTCTCTTGGCTTCTTCAATGGCTTCAAGAAGCTTGGTTCTCTGTTCGAGTTCATGAAGAGCCACCCTCCTAGCAAACCTTTGCTTTGCAGCCTCAATGCTCTGACTTCCCTCTGCATGCAGGAGCTGCAGCATAACGGGAAACTGAGCCACCAGCCAAGTGCTCAAATTGTTCCACTCATCAGCCACATTTTCAGCATTCTCACTGAGGTCAGTCTGACCGTGCACATTGCGGAGCCTCAAGGAGGCTTCATGATTGAAAATATTGATGCACTCAGAGAGAGATGTGGGTTGAAGGTGAGTATAGGGAATGATGGAGAGGTTGGGTGCAGGAGAGGCTGGGTGATTGCTGCTATGAGCTTCAGAGGCACCTTGTGGAGAACCAATGTTAATTATGGGAGCATTGGGTTCAGAGGTTCCACGGTGAGGGTCTGAAGTTTCAACCAGAGGGTGAGGTGATCTAACCGAGGATTGGTTAGATACTGATTGTTCAGGTTCAGGGTCTGGTTGAATTGGCTCTTGTTGGTCAGGGACAGGGTGAGCCTGTTGGACTAAGGGGTCTGCCTCTTGGATAGGATTGGCCAAGATAGGTTCATCTGGGTCAACTAGACGTTCAGGTCTAGGGCCAGGATATTGCCTAGGGCTTGGACAGGTAAGGTAATATTCTTCCAAGGCAGATACCTTCTCTTTCCTAACCTCCATGAATTTTCTAAGTGATTCAGAGGTATTGGAGGGAGGAGAGTCAATGACATTGATGGGGAAGGATACAGGTGTGAAGGCTGATGAAGAGTCTGTATCCGTGGTTCTGACAGCAGGACGTGCTGATGCTCTGGGAGCAGAGTGATCAGACGTTCTGGGTTGTGGATCTGTTGGTTTGGGTTCTGGTTGGTTGGGGATGATGGGTTCAGAAGTTAATGGGTCGTATGGAATGGTAAGGAGAGAGGTTGGATCTTCGGACCTAGAGGGTTGGTTCTGAAGCAAATTCCAGAGTGGTGCTTCAGTAGGAGAAGGTTGAAAGAATGAAGATCTTGGGGAATGTGGTGGAGAGGTGGTTTGTGCGGCTGGCTGGGATTCATGAATAGGAGTGAGGGGATTTGAAGAGTGTTGGAGTAAGGCAGAAATTGGGAGTGCATCAAATAAATTCAAATCATCATCAGAGGTAAGTGCAGGCTTACTTGTATGTGCTGATGATCGAGTCACTCTGGCAGGAGGTTCAGTCCTTCTGACCTCTGCAGCAGCTGGTTCCACCCGAGTAGGCTTCACCACAATTCTGACTTTCTTCTGCTTCTTCTTTGGAGGACCATCCTCACTATCATCACCATCATCATCATCAGGCTTGCTCTTCGCCTTCTTGACCAGAGGGACATCAGATTCCTCTGAGGATTCGTCCAGAACCATCTTCCTCTTGGTTTTCTTCTTGGGAGGAGAAGGAAACTCTGGAGCTGGTGGAAGTCTGCTGACGAAATCATCAAGGTCAATCTCGAATCCTTGAGCCCTGAGGTCTTCAACATAGCATCTGATGGCTTCAGGATGGTCTGCTTGAGTCCACAGAGGGTAGTCATTCAGAGGCATTCTTCTTCCTCTGATCTCAGAAGATGTGTCCTCATGAGCAGGAGCAATCTTCTTCTGGACCAAACCCATCTTCTTCAGAGAGTTGGCAGTGAAGACATCGCTAACAATTGTGCTCAAATCCTCTGTGCAACCAGCATTGATCAAATCTTGCACCAAGTTGCTTTCAATGAGAAAGTCTGAGATCAGCCTCCCAAAAGGGATATATTTGATGGCTGACTTGATGGAGGAGGTGGTGCGAGACTTCCGGATGCATTCCTTCAAATAGGAGAACAGGAAGTAGGGAAGGCAGATCTTCTCCTTGTCTTGAATGAAGAACAGCATCGCCTTCTGATTGAAGTTGATGTAGTCTGGAGAACTGCCCTTTGGTCGTTGATTGATGCAGTTGAGCAGGATCTTGTGCCAGACCCTGAGTTTGGGGTGAAGGTCCATCACTTTGTAGCTCGTCTTGCCCGGTTTGAAGGTGGTGTACAGGGCCTTGTTGACGATGTCCTTGGTTCTGGGTTTCAGCTTCGATTCCGTCAGTGAGAACCGATACCCATGAGCAGTTTCTGCACCTAGCAGATTCACGAATGACTTCTCCGTGATGATGATCTTCCTACCCAGTATGTAAGAGACCACCTGAGTGTCATCACAATCAGCGTGCTTCCAGAATTCCTTTACCAGCTTCTCATACACCGGTCCTCGAAGTCGATTGAAGTAGTTTCCCCAACCTTGAGCTTGGACTTCAGGACGGAGATCAAACCCATTTGCAGCCAAGTTGTCGAGGTTGAATCTCCATTCTGCAAGGACTTGGAGTTCCTCAGGAGGAAATACACAGTGAACGGCACAGCCCCGTTCTGCAATAGGAACAATCTCCTCTTGAGCTTGAGCTTGTTCTTGTGCTGGGTTCTCAGAGCCCCGTTGACCCGTTGCCAACCCGACTACCATGTGAGGGAACTGAGGTGCATCTGCAGTAGATCTTCTGGTTTGTCTCACCATTTTGAAGAGGTTGAAGGTTTGAGGTAGAAGATGAAGTTTGAAGGATGAAGAGAGATCGAGAGAGAAATCACGAAGGAGGCGGTTTTGAAAAACAGGGAGTGCGAGAGTGAAAACCGGAAGTGAGAGAGAACGTGTGTGTATAGTGGGTTTTATCAAATAACCGTTGTTGATTCAAAAAGCACTTTAAGATCAACGGTTGAAAATTAAAGATAGACAGTAACAGTAAAATACACAATCACACACAGGAGATAAGCATATCTACACGCAATCACAACAGACTGTCACACGGGCACAAGGAACTATGTATCAGAAATTCTGACGCACGTGTTGTTGTCTCAGCTTCAGAGTCAGTACCAGTGGGCACACACACTCTGATTGAGTTACCTTCTGGACTAGACATCTTCTGATCAAGAAGTATCATAGTCAGAGGTTCTGATCTATCTTCACTCTGGACAAAAGTCCATGTTTAGATTTTTCAGAATAAAATTAAATCTATCTTCAGCTAAGGGCTTTGTAAAGATATCTGCCCATTGATGGTCAGTATCAACAAACTTCAGAAGAAGTACGCCCTTCTGCACATAATCTCTAATGAAGTGATACTTTACCTCAATGTGCTTTGCCCTTGAATGCAAGATAGGATTCTTGCTCAACGAAATTGCAGCAGTGTTATCACAATAGATTGGGATATTGCTCTCAAGGATCTGATAATCCTCCAGCTGATGTTTCATCCAGAGCATCTGAGTGCTGCATATTGCTGCTGAGATATATTCTGCCTCTGCAGTTGATAGAGCAATGGTTGATTGCCTCTTGCTTGCCCATGAGACTAGATTGCTTCCCAGAAATTGACAATTTCCAGAAGTACTTTTTCTCTCTGTTCTATCTCCAGCATAATCAGCATCACAATAACCTGAAAGCTTATACTCTGATGTTTTCTTATACATCAAGCCAAGGTTAGTGGTGCCTTTCAGATACCTTAGGATCCTCTTAACAGCAGTTAAGTGGGTTTCCCTTGGATCTGATTGGAAACGAGCACATAAATGAACACTAAATAATATGTCTGGCCTAGATGCAGTTAAGTACAGAAGTGAACCTATCATGCCACGATAGAGCTTCTGACATACTTTACCACTTATATCTTCTTTTTCCAGAATGCATGTTGGATGCATTGGAGTCTTGGCCACTGTAGATTCCAGCATATTGAACTTCTTCAGAAGTTCTTTAGTGTACTTGCTCTGATGGATATATGTTCCTTCTGGTGTTTGATCAACTTGTATTCCCAGAAAGTACTTTAATTCTCCCATCATACTCATCTCAAATTCAGCCTGCATCATCTCAGAAAATTCTTTGCATAGAGATTGATTAGCAGAACCAAATACAATATCATCAACATAAATTTGCACAATTAAGATATCATCTTTATAAGTCTTGCAAAAGAGAGTTGTATCTACTTTACCCCTTACAAACTCATTCTCCAGAAGGAATGAGCTAAGTCTCTCATACCATGCTCTGGGAGCTTGCTTCAGACCGTAGAGTGATTTCTTCAATTTGAACACATGGTCTGGTTTCTTTTCATCTTCAAAACCTGGGGGTTGATGAACATAGACTTCCTCTGAGATATAACCATTTAGGAAGGCACTCTTTACGTCCATCTGATGTAGAACTATGTTGTGATTTACTGAGAAAGAAATCAATAGTCTGATTGCTTCCAGTCTTGCTACTGGAGCAAATGTTTCAGTGTAGTCTATTCCTTCCTGCTGGCTGTAGCCTTGAGCAACTAGCCTTGCCTTGTTTCTGACTACATCTCCTTTCTCATTTAGCTTGTTTCTGAATACCCATTTCGTTCCAATAACATGGACATTCTCAGGCTTCTTCACTAAGCTCCAAACATCGTTCTTGGAGAATTGATTCAATTCTTCTTCCATGGCCAGAATCCAATCCTTGTCCTGAAGAGCTTCATCTATGGACTTGGGTTCAATTAAGGACACCAATCCTTTCAGACTCAGCAAGGTCTCTTCAGAGGGTCTGAAGGCAGATCTGGTTCTGACTGGTTCATCTTTGTTGCCCAGAATCAATTCCTTAGGATGAGCTGCAGTGATTCTGCTCTTCTTCAGAGTTTGTGAGTTAGAGGGACCAGCTTCTTCCTCTGGTTCATCTTCCTCTGGCTCAACTTCCTCTGGAGCTTTGCCTTTGTCAGAAACATTAATGCTTAAATCTGCAAACTTTTCAACTAGCTTTGACTGGTCAGAGTCAAGCTTATCATCAAATCTAACATGAATAGATTCTTCAATAGTCTTAGCATCAGTATTATAAAATCTAAAACCTTTAGATCTATCAGAATAACCAAGTAATAGACACTTAGAAGATTTAGCATCAAATTTATGCAATCTATCCTTAGTATTGAGAACATAACAAACACAGCCAAAAGGATGAAAATAAGAAATGTTGGGTTTTATGTTCTTCCACAATTCATAAGGAGTCTTTTTCAGAATTGGTCTCACAGAGATTCTGTTCTGAATGTAACATGCTGTATTTACTGCCTCTGCCCAAAAGTGCTTAGCCATGCCAGTTTCTTGGAGCATGGTTCTAGCCATCTCCTGAAGAGTTCTATTCTTCCTCTCAACAACACCATTTTGTTGAGGAGTTCTGGGACAAGAGAAATCATGTGTAATTCCATAGGAATCAAACAGACTCTCAAACTTGTCATTCTCAAACTCTCCACCATGGTCACTTCTGACACGCACAATTCTACAAGCCTTCTCGTTTTGCACTTGAGCAATGAAGGTAGAGAACACAGCATGAGACTCATCCTTGCGGGTTAGAAACTTTACCCATGTCCAGCGGCTATAGTCATCAACGATAACCATCCCATATCTCTTGCCACCTATAGACTCAGTTTTCACTGGTCCAAACAGGTCGATATGCAGAAGTTCTAACGGCCTTGAGGTTGAGACAACATTCTTTGCCTTGAAAGGGACTTTTGTGAATTTGCCTTTCTGACATGCTTCACAAAGAGCGTCTGAAGCGAACTTCAGATTGGGTAAGCCCCTGACAAGGTTTAGCTTGCTCAGCTGAGAAATCTTTCTCATACTGGCATGCCCTAACCGTCTATGCCATACCCACTGCTCTTCATTAACAGACAGAAGGCACTTCACATTCTGAGCCTCCAACTCAGATAATCTGATCTTATAAATGTTGTTCTTCCTCTTGCTGTTAAACAGAACAGAGCCATCGATCTGACTTACAGCCCGGCAGGACTTTTGATTGAATATAACATCATAACCCTTGTCAGCTAATTGACTTATAGACAATAAGTTATGTGTTAAGCCGTCTACCAATAAAACATTATCAATGCATGGACTACTATCTACACAAATAGTACCAGTACCAATAATTTTACCCTTTTCATTTCCTCCAAAGCCAACTTCGCCTCCAGGCTTAAGTTTCAGCTCTCGGAACATACGCTTTTCTCCCGTCATGTGACGCGAGCATCCACTGTCCAGATACCATGATTGGTGTTTCAGTGGAGCTATCAAGGATATCTGCAACATAGATAATCTTGTCCTTAGGTACCCACTTTCTGGGTCCTCTTTTGTTAGTTACCCCAAGGGTTCTGATCACCTTGGGTGTCTCAACATGATATTTTAAAGGAATATTTGCATGATATTTAGTCATAGAGAAAGATCCCTTTTTAAGAGGGTTTTAGCAACTTCAGCAGGTACAGGATCAGGCAATATGGTACCAGAGGGAACAAAGCATTCATACAAGGATTTAGCTTTAGACACAGAAGGCTCATTTCTAATTGGTTTAGAATAGCCAATGCCATGCATTCCATTTCTGCTTACACCATAGATCATTGAAGCCATTAAGCTTCTATCTACGCTTTTAGCCAGGAATCTTTGAAAAGATTTTTCATACTTAGATTCATGCTTACTATCAGAGGCATCGCAGGCAATAACTTCTTCTAACTTTGCAATTTGATTCTTAAGCACAGAGTTAGAATTAACTAAAGCATGGTTATCATTTTTCAAATCAGATATGATTTTCTCATGTTCAGAAGGAGTTTTAGAAACAGCAGATAAGTTCTTTTTCAGCTTCTTATGCTTAGACAACAAGGAGTTATACTTATCCATGATATCAGACAAAGCATGTTTCAGTTCAGAGGTAGAGAAGGAAGCAAATACCTCATTTTCATCGTCAGAGTCTGGATCTCCTTCTGATTCTGAGTCAGAGTCAACAGCTTCCTTTGACTCTGTTCCTTTGTCTTTGACAATAGCCATGAGTCCTTGGACTTCACCATCAGAGTCAACATCCTCTGACTCTGATTCATCGAATGTCACCATCAGACTCTTCTTGGTCTTGAAGTGCTTCTTTGGCTTCTTGTCCTTCTTCAATTTTGGACAGTCACTTTTGTAGTGCCCTGATTCTTTGCACTCAAAGCAAGTGACTTCCTTGATTGATGACTTCTTCTGACCTGAGGATTCAGACTTTCCTCTTGCCTTTCCAGAGCCTTTGAACTTGCTCTGCCTGTGCTTCCAGATGCGGTTGAGTCTCTTGGAGATCAGAGTCAGCTCATCTTCATCAGAATCTTCTGATGCTTCTTCAGATTCTTCTTCTTCAGCTTGAAGAGCCTTTGACTTCTCAACCTTAGCCTTTTCAGATTTGGATTTCAAGGCTATGGACTTTTTCCTCAGATCTTGCATCTCTGAGCGCTTCAGCTCATGGCATTTCAAAATGCTGATGAGTTCTTCTAAACTCATATTCTCAACATCTCTCGTGAGCTCTATTGAAGTCACCAAAGGCATCCAACTTTCAGGAAGACACCTGATGACCCTTATGACGTGATCTTTTGTTGTGTAGCTCTTGTTGAGAGGACGTATGCCAGCTACAAGCAGTTGAAATCTGGAGAACATTTCTTCAATGGACTCATTTGGCTCCATGATGAAGGATTCATACTTTTGGATCAAAGACAATGCCTTTGATTCTTTGACTTTCTTGTTTCCTTCATGAGACATCTTCAGAGAATCAAAAATGCCTTTAGCAAACTCACGATCTGTAATCTTCTGGTACTCCTCATAGGAGATAGCACTTAGAAGAATTGCTCTTGCTTTATGATGTTGTGAGTACAGCTTCTTTTGATCTGCAGACATCTCTGACCTTGGGATCTTTTTGCCATCTGCATCAACTGGACGCTCATAGCCATCCACAATAATATCCCAGAGATCTGCATCGAAACCCAGAAAGAAACTTTCCAGTCTATCTTTCCAATATTCGAACCTTTGACCATCGAACATAGGAGGCTTTGCGTTGTAACCATCTCTTTGAGTTTCACTGGTGGTGGCAGCCATTGTTTTTCACACCGGCCCGGATCACTGAACACTGTTAGGTGTGGTAATCAGAACTTGCGCTCTGATACCAATTGAAGGTATGAAAAACGGTAGAAAGGGGGGGTTTGAATAACGTTTTCAGTACAAAAACTACCACCTTAAAGATTTTAACAAATCTTTTCGAGAACTAAGTGCAAAAGATAGAGATAGAAAAGCACACAAGGATTTTATCCTGGTTCACTTGATAAATCACTCAAGCTACTCCAGTCCACCCGTTAAGGTGATTTCTTCCTTCTTAGAATGAAGGCAATCCACTAATCAGGTAAGAGTTACAACTGCACTTGAAACCTACAAGTGACTAACAATTACACTGACTTAGCTCACACTAAGATTCACTCTCTTAGTCTTCTCTAGGATCCGATCAACCTTGATCTCCTAAAGGAAAATCAAACAACTGTTTGAGGTTGGTGTTTACAAGGGTTTGCTTCTGAATAAGCTGAGTGTAAACTAAAATAAATTACAAGATGAAAGAAAAGCTTAGAATATGTCTTGCGCGTGTGTATTGCTTCTTGTATATTTTTTTTTCTTCTTATTCTAGCCGCTTCTTTCAATCTTCAGCCTCTATATATACTCCAAGGATTAGGGTTGAGCGTTGCATGGAAATGCTACCGTTGGAGGGCAGTTCTGGAAAATCCAGCTTCTGCTGTGGCTGAGAACGTTAGGTAGGTCGTCAGGAAGGTACACTTGCTTTTGTACTTGGATAGCGACTTGACCTTTTAACCTAGGAGACTTCTGATCAGAGGAATGCTTCGTATTGGAACTTGTGAAGCAGGTTGATCAGAGTCAGAGGGAAAGCACAGATCCTCTGACCATTGTATCTTCTGATTCTGAACTCAGAGGGAAAGAACATGGCCTTCAGAGTTTCTTGCTTCTGGACTTCAGAGTTTCCACTATTCAGCTTCTGGATCTTCAGAGTCTTCTACACCATCGGAACATCTGAACCTTCAGTGTTTCTTGGTTGTCAGAACTTCTGGATCATCAGAGCTTCTAGCGACTGAGTCCTCATCAGAGTTTGTATAGCTTCAGATCTTCTGAAGCTTTTCCACTGTTCATACTGAAACATGGTGAATGCGAAAGCGTTGCTTGGGTTACCCTTTATACACAGTGCTTCTGATTTGTGTGAAATTGAGTCAGGGTCAGAGCCTGTAAATAGCACACTCAGAAAAAA